>NW_015163634.1:186891-187091 GCF_001447785.1 Gekko japonicus | reverse complement strand
GGAAGGTGCACCCCATCTCCCCTGTACAGGTCAGGGAACTCGACCCGTATATCAGGGTGCAACAGAAAAATGCCCAAACTGCCCTCCATGGCATTCTTAAGTTGCCGGTTCACATTTCGCCTCGCCCGGTCCAAACACCTAGGATCCCCTAGGCTGCGCCACACCTGACGCGGTAACATCGCAGAGAGGACCAGTTGCAC
>NW_015163634.1:186635-186854 GCF_001447785.1 Gekko japonicus | reverse complement strand
AAACATCAGGCGGAGGACCACGTCTCTCCACGAACAGTAGCGGCATCAACTGAGGCCAGTGCATGCCTCTTCGGCCAAGCCACTCAACCTCTGCCCGCTCACTGCATCCCAACTGAGATCCGATGGTCGTTCTCTTGGCCCGGTGTCCAGCCCAGAACACCATACTGTGGCCACATATCAACACTCGGCTCCTTCGGTGGCCACCAACAGCACCTGAAA
>NW_015163634.1:132071-180685 GCF_001447785.1 Gekko japonicus | reverse complement strand
CGCAAGCATTGTAGGGTAAAAGCCCGAACTAGAGCCATGACCCTAGGAGACTTAGATGTCAAGGAGTTGATAACTTGTACGGTTGCCAAGTTATCGCACCAGAAGTGGACAGTCTGGCTGGCAAGATCCGCAGCCCATATATAAACTGCTACCACTATTGGGAAAAACTCCAAAAATGTCAAGTCACGCATCCAACCAGCCTGGATCCACTCAGGTGGCCAATCTTCAGCACACCAGTGTCCCCTAAAATAGACACCGAAGCCCGAAGAACCTGCTGCATCAGAGGTGACCTGCAGTTCAGCCTCCAGTTGAAGGTCATTTCTCCAGAAAGACATCCCATTATAGGAAGCCAGGAAGTCACGCCAGACAAATAAGTCTTCCTTAATCCCCTGGGTAACTCTAGTCCTATGATGAGGTAGTCTCAAGCCTATGGTGGCATCACTCAACCTGCGCAAGAAAGCACGCCCAGGTGCAACCACTCTACACGCAAAGTTAAGGTGCCCGATTAACTGCTGCAATTCCTTAAGTGTCAATTTAGCCGCCGCACACGCTGCCTCCACTAATCTTAAGAGGTTAGCCAGTTTATCAGGAGGCAAGCGTGAAACCTGCTGCACAGTGTCCAACTCAATGCCGAGAAAGGTTAGAACCACACTAGGCCCTTCTGTTTTCTCATCAGCTAACGGAACTCCAAGTTCCTTAGCCAGTTGCTCGAAATTGGACAACAACTGTGCGCAAACCCCAGATCCAGCAGGTCCAGCAAATAAAAAATCATCCAAATAATGGGCAGTACTGGACAAGCCCATGCGTGCACGCAGAGCCCATTCCAGAAAGGAGCTGAACCGTTCAAATGCAGCGCAGGACACAGAGCATCCCATAGGGAGTGCCCTGTCCATATAGTACTGCCCATCAAAAGAGAAACCCAGAAGAACAAAGTCATCTGGATGCACTGGCAGAAGACGAAAGGCCGACTTGATATCACATTTAGCCAATTCGGCCTCCCGCCCGCAACCACGCACCATACTGACCGCCTCATCAAAAGAAGTGTACCTGACTGAACATAATTCACTAGGTATGGCGTCATTCACCGAACTGCCATGAGGATAAGACAAATGGTGAATGAGGCGATACTCCTCAGGTGCCTTTTTTGGCACTATACCTAAATGTGACACCCGCAGGTTGGGCACCGGAGGTGAGGGAAAAGGACCAACTACCCTGCCTTCTAAACACTCTTTTTGCTACCTGGATGGAACAATGGGTGAAATTAGAAAATGATAAGTTACTGGGGTTAGAAGGCCATGATTGTAGATTTGGTTGGCATGCATATTTATGGTATGACAAAACAAAAATGGATAGCTTTTTTAAGCTTCATGTGGTAAGAAAAGCATTATTTGTGGTATGGATGAGGTATAAAAAATACTTTTGTGATGTAAGACCATTGTGGATTGTACCAGTGGAAGTGTTAACATCTTACTCAAGACATAGAGATAAAGATTGGTTGCCATATAAAGATCTAATTAAAAAAGTGGGAACAGAATGGGTAATGAAAAAGCAGAATGAAATTGAATATGATTATGAATGGCTGAAATATATGCAGATTTTTGACCTTTTTAGATCAGATAAAAGAAACTATGGTTTTAGAGAGGAAAAAAATGAGATTGAAATGATTTGGGAGAGTGGAGGGGGAAAAAATATCTCTAAAATGTATAAAGTGTTACTAAAATGGTATACTGAAGATGAGACTGTAAAAGGGCAAATGATAAAATGGGCGATAAATATGAATACGGAAGTGTCTATTGAAACTTGGGAATATTTGTGGAAAAATTCTATTAAGATTTCGCCTTGTACCAATGTTAGAGAGAATTCTATTATTCTAAGTCAATGCATAAATAGGAGCCTTGTTTTTGAGCCCTTTCTTATGTTGATTTTATGCTACTTTCTTATGTTGATTTTTTAAAAATAATCTAATGGCAATTCCTAACAGCCAAGAAGGGCTTTGTATGTGATTGCTAATACCTTAAATTGAGCTCAGTAACTAATGGGCAGCCAGTGAAGTGCCTACAGGATTCGAGTAATATGCACACTCCTATAGCTCCTGATAATAGCCAAACCATAGCAATCTGCACCAACTAGAGTTTCTGAATTGATTTTGAGAGGAGAACAATGTATGATGCATTACGACAATCTAGACTCTTTGTTACTGTGGCTCTGAGGTATGTCTTGGCCCTGTCCTGATGCCCTGCCCTCATTTGTGGTCTCAGCTCTTCCACGAGGAGGCTTCCCAGGCCTCAGAATAGGTGCAGGAGAGAATTAAGCAGCTCCTTTTCTCCAGCTTGCTGGTTCCTGTGAGAGAGAATTCCCCAGGCTCCTTCCATCTCCTTGCTCCTTTGACCCACTATGATCCTCTTTCCCAGATTCCCCTTTCCCTTTTATTCCCACAATCCCTTGGCTACTCCTCCGTCCACCATTATCTTCCCAGAATAACAAGGTATACAGAACAATAATTAACATAAAACAATTCAGGCCTAGTGTGCCCAAGCAGACCAAGGGTCTCACAGTCTCTTCTGACTTTAATCGTCTTTCCAGGTAAGTGAGAACTCCATCCATTGCTCTTGTCTATGCCCCACCTGTGCATGTCCAAATGGTCCATTCTCAACCCTGGCACTCTGCAGTCAGCCAAGTTCAGGTGGCCCATTCCCTCTGAGCTGCTTCCATCAGCTTCTTAAGGTGTGGGTTCTTATGAGAGGCTGAAAGGGATGGTGACTTACTGGGATGGTGACTTACTGGGCTCCCACCACAATGTGCCTCTCTGCAGGAGACAAACCAAGCTTATCAGCATTTGGAGGCATGCCAAGCAATGCTCCATCTAAGCTATGGAGTCTTGTGAGCAAAAATTCTACTTTGTGAGCTACTGGCATTAAAGTTGTGAGTGAGCAATTTGGCTACTGCATAAATTAGTTTGTTCTGGACCCATCCTTCCTGAGCTAAGACAAAAAATGTGTGAGACGGAGGCTAAAAAACTGTGAGCTAGCTCACACTAACTCAGCTTAGAGGGAATACTGATGCCAAGCCCATCAAATTCCTCCCTTGCAAGGGGCATTTCTCCCACTTCCACAGGTAAGGAGGAGAAGGAGGGGGTCAGCCATCCCGGAAGGTCTGGGGCATTGAATGACCCCAGACAGTGGCGTAAACCCAGATGGCCAGATCAGCAGCTGCATTAACTTGTTTCTCCAGTAATAACATTTGTAGTTTTAGGGTTGGTTGTCATCAATATGCTGACAATATGTAGCTCTAAATATCCTTATCCAAATATCATGGAAATGCAGTAAATGTCCTGAATCACGGCCTGGCTGCTGCTGTTGCGAGCAAAAAGTGAACAAATTGAAACTAAACCCTGAAAAGACAGAAGTAATGGTGGCTTGGAAGGCAAAGATCTTGAAGGACATTGTGCTGTCTCAGTTAAGAGCCTTGAGGTTTTACTGAAACAAACCATTTGTCATAAGGGCTTTAAATAGATAGAAAAGTGTGGGCGGTAGAATTCCACCCTGTGGAACCCCAAAAGGCAGATCGAACACTGATGACGCCTGGTTTCCAATAACAACCCTTTCAGTCCAATCCATGAGGAATTATTTGAACCAGTTAAAGGCACATCCACCGATACATACTTCTGCCTCCAGGTGCCTCAACAAGACGGCATGATCTACTTACCAAAGACTGCAGATAAATCCAATAGGAGCAATGGAGAGGCTTGCCTTTGCACTCAGACGGAGGTCTTTTTGTATTATTTATTGTTGTGACTTTAGAAATGAACCTGGGCTAATAAGGAGTCCTAATTGAGTTACTTAAGAAAGTAGCATAAAATCAACATAAGAAAGGGCTCAAAAACAAGGCTCCTATTTATGCATTGACTTAGAATAATAGAATCATGGAGCTGGAAGGGAACTCGAAGGTCATCTAGTTCAACTCCCTGCACAATGCAGGGAATTCTCAAATACCTCCCCCTCCACACCCCCAGTGACCACTGTTCCATACCCAGAAGATGACAAAAAACCTCCAGGATCTCCAGCCAAACTGGCCTGGAGGAAAATTGCCTCCTGACCCCAAAGTGGCAATCAGCATTTCCCTGGGCATGTAAGAAAGGGCCACAAGAACTAAGCACTGCTGCAACCCTTCCTGCCTTCCCTCTCATGATCTACGTTCACAGAATCAGCATTGCTATCAGATGGCCATCTAGTTTCTATTTGAAAACCTCCAAAGAAGAAGAGCCCACCACCTCCCGAGGAAGCCTGTTCCACTGTTCCTGCTCTTCCTTGCATTACACTGATCCCCCCCCCCCCCCCAGCCTGGACTACTTTTACTAGTTGAGCTAGCTTGAATGGAAGTAAAATCTTTGTAGCAGGCTTGCTTTGCAACATCTCTGTATAAGCTCTCATTGTTCAATATTATGTCGGGTTGTCAGTGAATGTTAAAGTCCTCAGTTATCTTGATTTTATTTCCCTTTTGCATTTGATAGCTAGAGGCACACACACTCCTTATTTATTTGACCTATTGGTTTCAAAACAAAAAAGTATCACAAGAACAAATGGCCTCTTTCAGGTTAGAATTTTGAGGCCCAGATTAAAATTTAGCTAACGTACATTTGCTTGCTTAGTACTTCCATAATGGAACATTTTGTGCCTTCAAGTCCTGACTATTTATCAGTAGAAAAGGAAAGAGAGAGACTCTGAGGAGAACTGTAAATCTGGACTTTGAAAGTTTTCTTAAAATATTCAACAATAGGGATGGGCATGAACTCAAAAATTCTGGTTCAGTGGGGGGAGCAAAAAAATGCCTGAACTGAACCAGCCAGTTTGGATCGCCCAGGAAGGATTAAATGGCTGGCAGCTTCAAAGCGGGGGAGGAGAAGAGTGAAACAGACACTGCACTGTTAGGTTTAAATGGCTGTCAGCTATTTCAGGGCTTTATTTCACTTCTCCCTGCTTCAAAGCAGGAGGAATCGAAATGGAGCACTGAAATAGCTGACAGCCACCCGCTGTTAGGCAGAAATGGCCGGCAGCCATTTTAGCGGTCTGTTTTGGTTCCACCTGCTTCGAACAGGGAGGAAGCAAAACAGAGTGCTGAAATTGCTTGCAGCCATTTAAACCTAACAGGTGAGCTGTGGACCTGCATCACTCAGCTGTTAGGTTTAAATGGCCTAAATACCCAAACCAGACAAAAGTTCGGTAAATGTTTGGGGAAGGCACCTTCCCCGAACATAGGTTCAGGGGCTTTGAACTGGGCCAAGTTCATGCTGAATTTTAGCTTGTGAACCAGTTTGTGCCCATCCCTATTCAACAAATATATTTGGGAGGCTATCTGTTGGATTACAAACTGTTTGCAGATTAGGAGCATACATTAGAAAGTATTTGTTCCCCTCCAACAGTCAAAATTGGGTTGTAAACATTTTGCATATTCACATTATTGCACTGCTTTCCTCTTCCCTGTCTGTCATGTGTCATGTTTATGTTTCTTTTAAGAAGCATTTCAGCCCTGCTAACTGTGAAAGGTGTGGAGGAAGGGAATTTGTATCTGTATTCTCAAAAGTTCTTTATTTGAGCCTTGCTCATTTTGCCTGAGTTAGTCCAAATATTTTGCAGATGCCTGTCTGTGCAAATGCTTTGTCTCCTTCAATCTCTTTGCCCAGGCTTCTTGAGAGAACAAATATTAACTTACAATTAGGGTTGCCAGTCTCCAGGTGGGGCCTAGAGATCTCCTGGTATTGCTATTCATCTCCAGAATACAGAGATCAGTTCCCCTAGAGAACATGGCTGCTTTAGAGGGGGGACTTTATGGCATTATACCCCACCAAGGCACCTCCTATCCCCAAACTCCACCCTCTCCAGGCTCCATCCACAAATCTCCAGGAATTTCTCAACTCCCAGTTGGCAACCCTGCTTAAAATAGAGACATTTACCTTGGCTGGGTGAAGGCTGAGGGAAACTGCACAGCTTTTATTTATTCATTTATTTTATTTATATTATTTATAGTCCGCCTTTCTCACTGAGACAGGACAGGATTATATCATAAGAACATAAGAGATGCCAATGTTGGATCAGGCCAAAGGCCCATCCAGTCCAACACTCTGTATCACACAGTGGCCAGAAATACCAGTGCCATCAGGAGGTCCACCAGTGGGGCCAGGACATTAGAAGCCATCCCACCGTTGACCCCCCCAAGCACCAAGATGACAGAGCATCACTTGCCCCAGAGTCCCTATCTATACCTTGTGGCTAATAGCCACTGCTCCATATGCTTATCTAATTCCCTTTTGAAGCCGTCCATGCTTGTAGCCGCCACCACTTCCTGTGGCAGTGAATTCCAAGTGTTAATCACTCTTTGGGTGAAGAAGTACTTTCTTTTATCTGTTCTAACCCGACCGCTCAGCAATTTCATGGAGTGCCCACGAGTTCTTGTATTGTGAGAAAGGGAGAAAAGTACCTCTTTCTCTACCTGCTCTTTCCCATGCATAATCTTATAAACCTCGATCATGTCACCCCTCAGTCGTCTTTTCTCCAAGCTAAAGAGCCCTAAGCGCCTTAACCTTTCCTCATGGGGAAAGTGTTCCAACCCTTTTATCATTCGAGTTGCCCTTTTCTGCACTTTTTCCAAAGCTATAATATCCTTTTTAATGTGTGGTGACCAGAATTGCACACAGTATTCCAGATGAGGTCGCACCATTGATTTATATAGGGGCATTATGATATTGGCTGATCTGTTTACAATACCCTTCCTAATAATCCCCAGCATAGCATTGGCCTTCTTTATTGCAGTCACACACTGTCTCGACATTTTCAGTGAGTTATCTACTACAACTCCAAGATCTCTCTCTTGATCAGTCTCTGCCAGTTCAGACCCCATCAACGTGTATTTATATTTAGGATTTTTGGCTCCAATGTGCATCACCTTGCACTTGGCCACACTGAACCCCATTTGCCATGTTGACGCCCACTCGCCATATCACACAAACCAATTTGTTCAATCGGATGAGACATCTAATAAACAGTATAATAGGACAAGGATTACAGAAATCTGAAACAAAGCATTACAAAGTATTAGACTTGATATGTTAACAACACAGAAATTGTATTATGTAAGTAGAAAACAGTGTAATGAGAGTAAGATAATGAATACAGCAAATAGATAATATGTAGTATATGCATGGCTTTTTCTGGGGGAACGCACAGGAATGGAATTCTGGAACCTCTTCAACAAAATTCTTTTTAAAATGTTTAAAAGTTCATGAGTTTTCAGTATATAGATTGAAATTTTCATTTCCCTCTTGAGAGTTCTGGCAGCTCTTTTTCCAAAAGAAAAGAAAAAACCCTGACTATATGCAGTAGTATAGTCTCAAATTTCAGCCTTGTCTGACTTCCCTGCCTGACTTCCCAAGCTGTGTGTGTGTTCATTTGTATTAATTGAACATAAATATCTTTGCCTGGGAACTATCATTTGATCTATTAAGCTATGTGCATGGACCAGCATGATTTATGCCTCCAGTTATGCAGGTACAAAAGCACATCACTGATTTTCAGTACCACATGATCTTTCCATGATGATGATTCCAGGGCATACCTAGTCAAAGAAAGCCAGTAACTGGGAGCATACTTGAACGGAATATTGCTGCAGCGCAGGTGCAAAGCTCCTCAAAGCACTGATCCTTTTGAATTGCAAGCAAATCACCAAAGCAATCATATGAGGTGCTTGACTCAATCAAAAATGGGCATTGTGAACAAGGTAATTATGGATTTTGAATGCCTTATTTGTGAACATCAAATTATCCTTAGTTACATGCTCCTTGCGATGGGCCTCAGCACAGTACAAATTAGGCAAAATTTGGTCTGTGAGTAGTTGTCGAGAATGCAGTTGTTTAATTTTTTTTAAAAAAGTGATAACTTAAAAGCTGTAGGCTAAAAAGCAGAAGAAAAGCAAATTGTGACACCTGCTCTTCTTAGTTTTCCTTTCCCTTCATACTCCTGAAAGTAGACAAGAGATGTCAAACTTCTCGTGCAATTCTGATCTCCCAGTGTTAATTGCTTCTTTTCATGAGTCTTCATTTTTGCTTCATTTTAAGCATGCTGCCAGTTGGCCTACAAAAATTGTACAGATTTTGTAAAAGGGGGCTTTAAAGAAACAACAGAAGCATCAACAAATGCAACAGAAATGAGTTCAAGGGAAACTGATGAAAGAGAAATGAAAACAACTCTGTTGGCTGCTCTATAAAGCTGATAGTCTTCCCTATTCCCTGCATGTTTACTTGGAAGTAAGTCCCACTGAGTTCAATAGTGTTTAGGATTGTAGACAAATGCAGAGCAGGGCCATGGCTCAGAGGTTTCCAGGTTCAGTCTCTGGCATCTCCTGCTAAAAAAAAAAGTGATGGGGTAGTAGGTAACAGGAAAGACTTCTACCTGAGACCCTGGAAACCCACTGCCAGTCTGAGTATACAATATTGACCCTGATAGTCTGACTTAGTATAAGGCAGCATATGTGTTTATTGTCAGGGGGAAGAGGCTATGGCTCAGTTGGAGTAGAGCATCCGCTTGACATGCAGAAGGCATCTACAATTTAAAAAAGGGGGGAGTGAGGGAGTAGATGATGTCAAAGACCTCTTCCTGAGACCCTGAAGAGTAGCTGCTAGTAAGAACTGACTACTGACCTTGACAGACCGGTGGTCTGACTCAGTTGCCTTGTTTACATGTTACATTGATTGCATGCACATCTTACATGTACACGCATATATTTGTTTGTGAGAAAGAGCCCACACACATTTACTTTACAAATGAAACCAAGTACAGTACCTGGATAAAAGTGCTGTTTCAATTAGCTGTACATGTGTTGAATGTACATGAGAATTATTCAATGTGCATATAAAGACAAATCAAGTGTACACTGTGCACGAATTGAACATATGTTCACTGCAAGTTGTGAACAGGGCTAGTATAAGACTGCAAGCCCCAACCCCGCCGAGCCTGCACTGGTGGGGGAGGGCTGATTTGCCTCCGCGAGAGGCATGAAGAAAAAGAGACCTACAGGGGGCAGAGCCAGCCTATTTAGGCTTGGCTCCTGCCCCCTGCCTTACCAGTCCGTTGGCGAGCTCGGAAGACGGAGCTCGTGCTGTGCTGCTGTGTGCTTCGGCTTTGGCCTTGCAGAAGCAGCAACAGCAGCGTTCAGGCTCGCGACGGTGCGCTCGGGCTGTGGGTGCGTCGAGGATCGTCTGGGCTGCGGCAGCTGAGGCGGCGTCGGGGAGCAGTTTCGGCGGCTCTGTGTCTTCTTGCCGGGTGGCTGCTGCGGAGCTGGGCAACTTCGGCGGGAGCCCACGCAGCACGGGCTTCCCAGTGTGCGACAGTCCACTCCCCGTTGGAGCGGCGGAGGAGGCGGCGGGCAGAAGGAGGCTACGGTGGCGTCAACTTGTTCCCTGGCCGTCAGGCTGTAGCAGCGACATCGCCGGCAGCCTGGTCTTTCTGCTGACACGGGGGAGCACCAGCCCACGGAAGCTTTTGGCGGCTAGTGCTGCTTCTTAAAGGGCTAAATTTTAAAGCGGCCAGGGGGGCGAATATAAGTGGATAGCAGTGTGGTAAGGCTGCTGCATTTCAAGCACCCCCCGGCTATTTTCAATTAGGCCCAACCCCTCCTTCACTGCGTGGGGCTGTTGTCAGGGCAGTACATCGGCAGTGGCCTCCCCCCCCAACAGGCCCTACTCCATGCTTGATAGCAATAGGGGGCCATTTTGGAGGGAACATAGTAACTGCTGTTCTATGATTTAAATGGCAGCCATTTTGTGACTGTTCTTGGGGTGGCCATTTTAGATACCACCCGCCCTCATTTTACTGGCTGCCGTTTTTGGGTGTTAGCCTGGGATACTTTATTCTATAGCCATCTGTGATTGTGGGTGTAGAGCGTGGGCAGAACTGAGCACAGGGAGCTCCTGTTGTGGTCTGAATCTGTCGGCATGGCCCCAAAGAAAGGTGCTGGGGTGTCTAAGGGGAAACAGCCTGCCCCTAAATGGGTTGGGGCTGTACTGGTGCAGGGCAGGCAGCCTCCTAATAAGCGGCCCGTGCTGGTCCCCGCACCCATTCTAGTTGGTGACGCAGGGCCTTCAGGAGCTACACAAGGCGTAGTTCCATCAACGGGGCTGCAGGCGCCCTCTGCCCCATCAAGAAATGTTAATTTAGCCATGGTCTCCGGTGCACCCACAGGTGTGATTACGCCAGCTCTCCTTGACGCAGTCTGGGATACTCCTGTCAGCAGGGCAATATTAGACAGGCTGGCCGGTATTGAACAGCATTTAAATGGGATTTCGTCTTTATCTCAAATAGAGTCGCCTTCTTCTGAGATCTTTCAAACACAGGTTTTGAATCACCTCTCGATCATTGAAGCTCGCTGTTTCGGTGCTGACAGCAGGACTGGAGTTGCAGGGGTTGCCGAAGTGGGTTCTGTTGCGACAAGTGAGGGTCCAGCTGAACAGAGTGGTGAGGATCGGCAACTGGTGCCTCTCGGTGGCACATCACAGACGCTAGGTAGGCTTGCTGATGCACAAACACAAACACCTGACAGTTCTTGGTCTTGGGGCCCTGTAGGGCCCTAGGTAGGCTTGCTGTTGCACAAACACAAACACATGACAGTTCTTGGCCTTGGGGCCCTGTAGGGCCTGGGGCATCTAATGGGTCATCTGATACAATGCCTGTTACAGGGGCTTTGCCCAGAGACACCAGCACGCCTATTTCGTCGGGGTCAGTGGGAGTGGCAAATAATCAGCTTTCTGCGGGCGTGGTACCTCCGGCTAGCACCTTGGAGGACCACCGGAGCGGTGCTGTTTCACAGACTTCAGTGTTAGTGCCCTCTTCCCCTGCATTGGGAGGGGTCTCACCCACGCCTGGCCCGGTACAGCAGCTACAGGGTGGGGTCTGGGTTGGATGCGCTCCTCCTGATCCAGTGAACCGTTCTTACGAGATGGTGCCTGCTAAGGAGTTGCCATCAGGTGAACTGGCAATGCCTTTGGGCGAGCATCTCACAATGACTACAAGAGAGATTTTACGGGGAGATTATGTAGACGTATTCTCCTTGTTATATAGGGAGCTGGATAAAAAGATAGGGAGGAATTGGATGAACAGGACAAGGAGCGCTTGAAACACCGCAGCGTAGACATATGCTAACTGGTACCCCGGTTTCTTGATTTATGTTGGGGTGATAGTTAGGGCTAGGCCAGAAATGGCTTCGTCATTGCTCCAATATATGGATATAATCCATAAAAGTTATTTGGACTTTTCTGGGTCCGCCTGGATGGAATATGATAGGGCCTTCCGGATGAAGGCAGCCATGTACCCAGCACTTCACTGGGATCTAAGCCATCCACATATTTGGATGCAAACGATGTCCACTGCCAGGCCTGTGCTGGGGGAGCGTTCAGATAGTGGGCATATTGTCAAAAGGACCACCGCGACCTATGCTGGAGCTCTACGTTCCCAAGGTGGTCAGACTAGTCAAAGGCGCCCCCTTTGTTACGAGTTTTCCTCACATGGGAATTGTAACAGGAAGCCTTGTCCCTTTCTGCACGAGTGCCCCCTCTGTGCTGGCTCCCATGCTTTTACATTTTGCCCCAAAGCAAAGACCAGGCCTGGAGGCAAGGATGGCAGAGGTGGTGGCCGTCAGGGAGGGGGGGTAATTTTATTTTCTCAGGAATACAACATGTAAGATTAAATCATTTCATTCTATCAATTGTCTACCCCATTCCCAGTTCCTCCCCTCCCTCCAATGGCTTCCCACAATGCTTCCACCCCTGCTCCCAATTACTTCATATCATATCATCAACAATATCAGTTTCTTATCATTACAATCTAAAGATAACATCATTTGACTTAGTATTGATCTAAACATATTAAGTTTTGTTTCACATCCCAGTTCTTTTCCAGATATATTTTAAAGTCACTCCATTCTTGAAAAAACACGTCATCTTCTTTGTTATTCAACTTCTTTGTAATTTTGTCCATCTCTGCCATGAACAGAACTTTATGTATCCAGTCCTCAATTTCTGGCACTTTCTCTGTTTTCCAAAATTGTGCATAAATCATTCTCGCTGTTGTGATTAAGTACCAGAATAAGGTCTTTTTAGTTGTATTGACTTCTTCCATTTTCAATCCTAAAAGCAGAATTTCCGGTGCCTTTTTAAAAGAGCATTTCAAAAATTTTTGCATTTCTTTGTGGACTTTTGTCCAAAAGTCAACTGCTTTCTCACAAGTCCACCACATGTGGTAAAATGAGCCTTCATGGCTTTTACATTTCCAACACTTATTTGACATATTCTGGTTCATATTTGCATTTTTTTTCGGAGTCATGTACCACCTATACATCATTTTATAACATTGTGACCCCAACCTTATGGAATGGCCTACTATATAAATTTTGCATCATTTAATGTGATGTTAATATTTCCAGTTCCAGCTCCAGTGCAAAAAGAGTGCCTGTATGCAAAAAAAATGGGGTGCTCAGTCCCCAGAAAGAGGGTGCACATTTCCTTTTGCCATCACTGCATAACTCGAGATGGTCTCTTTGTTCTAAGTCAGTGAGTATCTTATTCACAACTAAAGGGAGGTCTGAGGGAAAACTTGGGTAGGGAATCTGTAAACCTGAGAGTCTTTCATCTAGTGTCTTTGTCCCAGAAGACACAATAGGATCAAGCTCAGTCCATTTTAAAAGATCAGGAAGAAAATCCTGGTCTAGCAGGAAAATTCTGTCAGGAAGTTCTTCCTAATGTTTAGCTGAAAACTCTTTTGATTTAATTTCAACCTGTTGGTTCTGGTCTGACCTTCTGGGACAACTGAAAACAACTCCGCACCATCCTCTATATGACAGCCCTTCAAGTACTTGAAGATGTTTATCATATCACCTCTCCATCATCTCCTCTCCAGGCTAAACATACCAAGCTCCTTCAACCTTTCCTCATAGGTCTTGGTTTCCAGACCCCTCTCCCTCTTTGTTGCCCTCTTCTGGACATGTTCCAGCTTGTCTACATCCTTCTTAAATTGTGGTGCCCAAAACTGAACACAATACTCTAGGTGAGGTCTAACAAGGGCAGAGTAAAGTGATACCATCACTTAGAGTGATCTGGAAACTTACACAGCACAAAATTGCATTTGCCTTTTTAGCTACTGCATCACACTGCTGACTCATGTTCAGTGTATGGTCCACTAAGACCCCTAGAGGAACCTTTTAAAACATTCCAGCTGCTATGTGAAGCACAAAAAGGTCTCTTTGGTGGTCCTGTACATGGAAGGTCATTTAAATGGCCCATGAGACTATTAATTGTAACTAGTGGGACAAATACTGATTTCAGGTGGGTATATGGCAGAACAACCAACAGTGCATCTCTGTCCTTAATGTTCACTATCCATCTAGGACAAAGCATAAAGAACTGGGGGGAGGGTTTGGCTGCATTTTTATTCTGGTCTATTGCTACTCTCTCTTTCCAAGGGCAAGAAAGAGCACTGATACAGCTGTCTCATATTTAATGAAACACAGAGTGTATTTACTTTTTTGACTCTTCATCTTTATCCTCATGTATTTTTTAAATCATACACACACCTGAATTTTAATGCAATGGTAATTCTCAGTGTGAGAAATGATCGTTCCAAGCTATGGATAAATTGACATAAACCTCCTCTAAACCTTTCAATTGCTACATGTGAGCGAACTGACTTTTTAATCTGTTTATCAGGCTTTTAAATATATATAAAGCTCTTCCTCAGATGACATGATTTACCAAATAGGTAGGCAGCATTGTCAGAACAAATCTGTATCTTTCTCTCTCTCTCTTTTTCTTATTATGGGCTCCAAAATGCCTGTAATCTAATTTGCTTTGATTGAAAATGTTGGCAAAAACACATTTTTATTTCTAAGGGCTTTGCTAGATAGGAGTGGAACAGGAATTTAACTAGCATTTTTCAGGTAGTTAATGTTTCAATTAGATTGGAAGGAAAGAGTAACATGGAGGCAAGATATTTGTATTTATAAAACAGACAAAATGTGGTAGCCTGTTTAAGAAAGTTAGACATGCTGGATCAGACCCAAGGCCCATCAAGTCCAGCATTCTGTTCACGCAGCAGCCAACCAGCTACCTCTAGAAAGCCCACAAATTGAGAAGACTGCAGCAGCATCCTCCCTCCCATCCTCCCCAGCAGCTGATATAAAGAAGCATACTGCCTCTGGTACTGGAGGAAGTAAATATCTGTTATGGCTGGTAGCTACTGTGACTTAATTTCTCTATTTTTCAGCCATACATATGAGAGAGAAACAGAGATGTGTGTATACCTCTTTATAATACTTGCTCTTTTTCTCCGCAGAGAATTTAAAATAAACACATATATATCCAGGGGTCTTTTCGTAGAAAAAGAGGTGCAGGAGCTCATTAGCATAATATATTAGCATATGCCATACCCCCTGACATCACCGGAAGTGTGGCAGAAGGCCCCCCCCCCCCCGACATAATCGGAAGTGTCAGAAGGCCACACCCCCTGACATCACCGGAAATGTGTCAGAAGGCAACACCCACTGCTCAGGCTGCACTGGACTGTTCGGGATTGCTAGCTATGGGGGTGGGGAACGTGCCGATCTGTCCTAGCAGAGGAGGAAAAACTTGTTCCTGAATATAACTTGGTCTTAAAGGTGCCACTGGTCTGCTTTGGATTGGTAGACATGGGAGGGGGAAGAGATGCAGATTCTCCCTCACAGAGGAGAGACAGCTTGCATCTGAATAAAAACTTGGTCTTAAAGATGCCACTGAACTGTGTGACTCCGGGAAGATTTAGGACGGGGCAGGGAGGAACCTAATGCACCCTCCTGCTTCTGCCTCCTTCTGCAATGGAATGAGGTTGGAAGCAGAGGGTGGCCAGAAGCAGGGGGTTGGAGCTTCGCCATGTGCCCGCCCCCTGGCGCCTCACTCCCAGAGCGCCATACCTGGGCGCTCCGGCCCCATCCGAGGCCTGGATATATCTATATATCATATATTGTGTTGAAACACACCAAAGGTCATTCCATAGAGCTCTGCCTCATAGTGAAGCCACAAACATTCTAGCCCACTCCACCTGAGTCCACCTAACCTCCTTCACAGACCAAAGAATGCGATTCAGATTGTTGTGTTCCAGAAGCACAGGAAAACACATCACCAGCCCCAAATGATGAGCAAATCATCCTCAGTAAAACATGGGAGAGTGACTAAGCCCAATGATGCCAAATGCTGTCAATATGTGTCCATGCTTATCCTGTCTGGAAGCATGGTGTCATGAGTCTTAGTATGTCTCATAATTTCTGCCATTCTACCTGTAACTGTCAACAATATCTGAGTATGTTATGTTTTAGGTGCAGTAAATTTACTGCAGGTTGAACTGAATCAGGTGATTAAGTGATATTCTTTCTAGAAGTACTTCTAGCTAGAGAAAGTCACAAATCTGTCTTTTTAGAATCCTGGGGGAGATACCCATTGCCTCCCATTGCTCATAGGCCACTGCTATCATAACTATTATTTCTGTGCTACTATTAAGAATGCCCCTTTGAGTCACAACTTACTTATGGTGATCCCATCCATGGGGTATTCGAAGCAAGAAGTGGTTTTCCATTGCCTCCCTCTGCATACCATTCAGTCTCTCTTGGTGGTCTCTCCCATTCGAGCACTAACTGTGGCCAATCCTGCCTAGCTTCTGGGTTCTGATGAATTTAGGCTAAGCTGGGCTATTCAGGCTGCCATGCTACTATTAAGCTGCTCAAAAATGTGAATAAGACATAGTATATCATCAGCTTATTTATGTTTCTACAGAAAGCACCCTCTAGGTGCAGATACTGTGAAAAATCCACTTGCAACGACAGCTTCATCACAATCCAAACCTTTGCAAAAAGCCAGTGTAGGAGAATCATTGTTCTGATTGATACATAGTGTATGCACTATGAACACACATGAGATCAAGGAATAGAAAATTGTTTGCCTTACCACAAGTTGCTAAGATCTTGTTGATATAAAATGAACATTTAAGCATGTATAATTTCTTTAAAACTTACCCCACTTTTAGACCACCAACAAACACAGACTTAGACATGTTTAAGCCTATTGGAATCAATAGGCTTAAGCGCACCTAACTTGGTATCAGAATTTGACCTATTAAAGCACAGAATCAATGATGATATCCTCAAGTGGCATATCTTCCCATCCATACTCAGCTTTGTGTGAAAACACCACCGTTCTCTATTTTCCCATTTCTTTAACATCCTTTAACAGAAGATATCAAATGAACTCAGTAATTCATATGAAGCAACACTTTCACTGCTACAAAACATGCATATAGTGGAGATGAGAGTTATGTACCAAGCCAAAGGAGGGGGAATCTCTTCTTGACATCTGGCATGCATGTTGATGTTTCTAAGTTGCCAGGGACACTGCCCTTCAGATCTGAAAAGTAAGCTGATCATGCAAGTTAATACTACCCAATTCATTAAGTCTGAAGGCCCTGCTAACAAGTTCTGATTGAGATATATCATAGGAGTAACCTCTCCTTTATTAGGCAGATATGTTCCTTGCCTTGTTCTGAGGTAACACTCACAGAAACAAGTAGAGGTTTCAGAACATATGTAACACAACTGCTTGAATTACATAGAGTGCATTCTCCTAAGCAGTGTTGTTCCCTTCTATGCCTATTGACTTCAGTTGGTTTAGTGGGGTGCACCTCTCTTTAGAATTGCACCATTAATTGGACAGCCAGCATGGCACAGTGATCAGAGTGGGAGACACACATTGACATCTCTAGTCATCCATAAACATAATTTATCTTGATTTCAGTAAGGCCTTTGATAAAGTTCCACATGATATTCCTGTTGACGTTGGTAAAATGTGGTTTGGATTCTGTTACCATTAGGTGGATTTGTAACTGGTTGACAGATTGCACCCAAAGAGTGCCTGGAGGTGTGGTGAGAGGTGATACGATAGCCATCTTCAAGTATTTGAAGGGCTGTCATATAGAGGATGGAGCAGAGTTGTTTTCTGTTGTCCCAAAAGGTTGACCCAGAACCAATGCACTGGTTGAAATTAAATCAAAAGAGTTTTCAGCTAAACATTAGGAAGAACTTCCTGACAGTTAGAGCAGTTCCTCAGTGGAGCAGGCTTCCTTGGGAGATGATGGCTCTCCTTTGGAGGTTTTTAAGCAGATGCTATACACCATCTGACAGCAATGCAGACTCTGTGAATTTAGGCAGATCATGAGAGGTGGGCGGGAAGGGATGAACCAGTGCTTGGCTCTCATGGCCCTTTCTTACATGCACAAGATAATGCCGATTGCCACTTTGGGGTCAGAAAGAAATTTTCCTCCAGGCCAGATTGGCCCAGAGATCCTGGAATTTTTTGTTTGTTTTTTTGTCTTTCTCTGGGCACAGCACAGGGGTCAATGGGAGTTGTTGTGAATTTCCAGTGTTGTGCAGGTAGGTGGACTGATGACCCTTGAGCTCCCTTCCAGTTCTGTGTATCTATGTTTCTATGCTTACTGGTTAACCTTGGGCTGTCACTCTCAGCCTAAGGTTGTTTTGAGGATAAACCGGGTGTCACTGATGTGGCCAGAAATATAGACTAAACGTTGCTGTTTTGACCAGAAAGATCACAGAGGATGTTTCAGCACACAGACCTGGCCTCTCAAGGAACCATGTCAAGAAGGGAATCTAGAAACCGAGAAGAGACTTGAAGAGCAGTAAGAGGAATACAAAGTGGTCAGATAATATTCCACTGAAAGAACAATGGATCCTGAAATGTAAAGAAACATTTTGGTAATCAAATTGATATACTTGAAGAGAGAAAAGGATATACCTCAATTGAACAGTTTGGCAAACCTTCACCCCAAGAGTTGCTCATTTGACATAATTAGGTGGAGTACAACGATTTCAGTGGAATGTTATTTCAAATATTTCTGTTAATTTATCATGTAATGTCGTAAATTAAATTAAAAAGAATACAATGTATTAATATAATTATATAGCTTTGTATAGATTAGATGCCATCAATAGATCAGTAGATACAGTTTCTTTAGGCCCAGGTGCAGAAGCATCTGAAAACTGAAAGAATATCCAACTTCACAGTAGTGACGATATGATTTAAGGATGTGAATGGTCTATTTACAGTGATTAGATTATTCCCTTGGATCCTAGGTTCCCGATTGGCAGGGAACTAGGATCCGACCGGCTATTGTGTTTATGAGCGAAGCTCAGGCCCTTTGCTTGGCCGCATGCGGAACTGGACGAAACCGGATCGCGCACATGGCCAGGTCAGTACACAACAGTGCTTTAATTAAAAAGCTTGGAATGGAAGCAGAGATTGTCTAATAGTATTTATTTACATACTATACCCAAAACAAACCTATATTGTTACTGAGGTGCACCTCTGGATTGGAGTTAAATGATCTGGTATAGGAAAGCTAACTAGATGGCTAGGGTTTCTTAAGTGCATGCCTACATCTGAATCAGGCCTGACCAAAGTCATCCAGGACACAGGGAACAAGGGTGCAGACTTTGGAGGAAGGATGTTATAAACATGTATAGATAAATAAGCCAGTTTGGTGTAGTGGTTAAAAAAGAGCTAGTTTGGTGTAGTTGTTAAGAGTGGCAGACTCTAATCTGGAGAACTGGGTTTGATTCTCCACTCCTCCACATGCAGCCAGCTGGGTGACCTTGGGTCAGTCACAGTTCTCTCAGAGCTCTCTCAGCCCCACCTACTTCACAGGTGTCTGATGTGGGGAGGGGAAGGGAAGGAGATTGTAAGCCACTCTGAGTGAAAGGCAGGGTATAAATCCAACTCCTCTTCATCTTCTTCTTCTTCTTCTAACTTACCCCTTATGAAACTTGTAGCAGACTCTGAAGTATTTGAAATAGCTATGACTTCTTGGACATTTGGGTCTTGCACAGGTGACTATTGCAGATGGAATGCATTAATGCTTCCTATTCTTCCCCAAGCAGTCATACTTTAAAGGCATGTTTAAAATTACCATACTGGATTAATGGCATAGTGATATGTAGGCCAACTACTAAATCTGCTACATGGTTAAGAGCCAATATAATGTAGCCGATAACATGATGAACCTGAAACAAGATTCAAGTCCTTCACTGAGCATGAAACTCTCTGGATGGTCTTTGGTAGGATTTTTGGGAAACCAAAAAAGCAGTGGCCTAGTGTTGATTCTGAACATAGCCCCATTGTACATATTTTTAATAATCTGCATAATTTGACCATGTACAGATACGGGGATTTTTTTGGGAATCCCCATGTCTGTGGAAAAATCTGAAAACAAAAGAGGGATTGACCCCACCCACCCCAAAATCCCAGAGATATAACGTCTAAGCAAATGCAGGCACTGCAATTTAAAAATGCCCCCAGCAATGGATAAGCAAAAAGGCTTGGAGCAGAAAGTGCCAAGCTTCCCCTGCCCCTGATGGGCTTGGGCTTGGGACAACAAACATATACAACATGCTTTCTGATGCAAGCTCAGTCCCTGCCCAGCTGGCTGGCAGGAGCTAGATGAAGAATCAGAAAAACTGTGAAAGTCCTCCTACCTGGCAAAATGGCAAATCACCACAAGCCTGAAAAACATCAAGTTTGTAGTGTGACCCTGCAAACTGTAATCTCACCAAAGAGTCATTTCCAGTAAAGGAAAAAGGCCTCATGACTCGAAATGATGACTCATAATTACTTTCCTTAAAAATGTGAGTTGGTACTTGGACCTGGGAACTTCTGTGCCACTGTTTACATTGCCTGCAGGTTGCAATAACAGGGTTGCCTTTTCAATTATTATTTTTATTTTTCTGTTGCTACCTTGACCTGTCAACATTACATTTTACCACATTTATTCAACTGCTCATCCAATTTGTTCAGTGAAAAGCTTGCAAAAATGTATTAAAAGCTAGCTTTGAATCTAAATTCAGAAAATATGCAAACAAGCTCAATCTATCAGATTCACAATGTGGCCTACATTTCACAAACTTCTGTACTGTCTAGTGTACTAATACTGTAAAAGTATGAAGGACAACTTTTATCTTTCTTAAAATACATAATTAAGAACTGCGAGAATCTAGTGCTGAAAGTGGGAACTCAATTTTATTATTTAACTTACAAGTATTTTATCCCCTGTTGACCCTATTCATTCATCTTGCCATCAGTCTGACTGGTTTCCTGGGGAACATACCAAATTCTTGGTCACCCAACGCCAACTAGCTGCCTATAATCGCACTCCAATAGAATGCCATATCTACCACTGCAAGATAAAATGAAATATGAGGCAAATCTATGAATGCCACAGCTGTTCTCATTATTATTTCTGATTTTTTTAAAAAATGTAGTTTGGGGATGCTGGGCATCTGTGCTGCAGAATCTGCTACTAGTAAGGTTACCTGCTTCGAGTACCGGAAGAAGATTAGAACAGCACCCTTTGATCTGGAGTGAAGCAGTGCATTTAAAAATATCTGAGAAGCAGTTAGGGTAAAAAAAGAAGCAATTATGCATTCAAAGGACAGATGCAGGGTTGAAACCTTACAAGGATAAGGGCAATCTTCAGGGTGTAGCAAATCTATCACTTTGAATGGCAGGACTATCTGGCAGTGGATTGTATCTGGCCCTGTTCATCAACCAGACAAACCAGCAATAGCTATAACTCAAAGTGAGGTGGAAACAGCATGGCAATCTGCAGGTGCTGGAGACTGTGACATATTGATTGAATGACATCCCATATAGAGTTATGATCTTGTATGACAATGGTTACATCTTTCTACATAGTTTTTTTAATTTATCTATTAGTCAATCTTCAAATAATCTCCAATTTCCAGTACTTCATTTTGTTCCATTTCCATAATGTGAATGGGATGGAGGTTGGATTCCTTAATACAGAAACAGACCAGGAAAGGAAGCAGAAAAGGCAAACATTGTTGGTGCCACACTGGAAGTGCATGAATCAGTGTAGGATGCAAAACTATGCTGGATATGCTATGGAAATGGCCAGCATTCATTTTCTAGAAACTGTACAAGTTCAGATGAAAGAAAAAAGCAAGAAAACAATGCACCAAGACACATCACAATGACACAAGAAGACTTTTCATTCACATTGTCAAGAAAAATAATATATATAACTAGTTGAGTATGCACAAATGGATTGATGCACAGTAGATTGCATGCTGTAGTTTCCAGGATATTTTAATGCCAATATATTTTACTCAGATATTTTTTATGGTGAAAATAAAACGTTTAGTGGCACTTTAATAACTAACAGGAGGAACAGGGAAGAAAAAAGTGGGAGGAGCACCTTTACAATCTGTACCATCTTTCATACAGTTGGAGGGACCTCCAGGGTCATCCAGTCCAACCCCTTGAATAATGCAGGAAATTCACAAATATCTCCTGCCATCCCTGGTGACCCCTGCTTTATGCTCAGAAGAGGGCACCCCCCCCCCCCGGATCCCTGAACAAATTGGCCTGGAGAACAATAGCTTCCTGACCCCCAAAGTGGTGATCAGTATTTCCCTTTACATGTAAGAAGGATGCACATTTCCCCTTTCTCTTCAGGTACCTAAAAAGATAGTGGGTGTTCTGAGGTGTGAACCCTCAGGCACTTGCAGAAGGTCAAAGCCAAAGTGTTCCTAGCCCTTTGACTCTCAGCCCAGGACTCATTGCCCCTTCCTTTGGATGAGCCAGTAAATGAGTCCAGAACTGGCCCAAGATGTAGTTTGTTATTTAGGAGTTTATGTACATAGGGTTTTCTTTTCCTGTTGTTAGCTGCTTTGGGTTCCTTTGGAGACAAAAGAAGGGTACAAATACACCAATTATTAAATCAATACAGAAATAAAGCAACATTTTTTATTCCAGCATCATCTTTGGTGGACTAGAGCCTACTTCTTTAGATACCATTATTGGGCAGAACTTTTATATAGGAGGAATAAAAATATATACAGCAGAGTCAAGCAACCATGAAATGCAAAAAGTACAAAGTGAAATGTAAAATTAAAGTCTAAACAAGAAAATACAGAGATAATACACTAGTTTGTCTAAGGTAGCTAATACCTGTGATGGGTGGCAAATCCAGTCAAGCCTCATGGCACTCATGTTTTTATTAACCGGGGTTTAAACTGGCCAGTCCTCAGTTGTATGATTCTCAGTGTCTTACCCTCAGGACTGGCTTTAGCATTTTCACTTATTACTGGAGTTATTCCAAGGTTCTCTGTAGCCTGAACAATAGAGAGTTAGAAATAGTTTATTGCCAATGTATTTATAGCTATACTAATCAATACTAATCTAATACTATACAGTACTTGAGTACTTATGACAACAAATATGGAAAACAAAACAATGCCCCACAGAATAGAAATGCTTGATTTCCATTCCAGTTCTGAAAAAGGAGACATCAAAGACTGCAGCAACTATTGGATCATCGCATTAATTTCTCATGCAAGTACAAAAAATTGTACAACAAAGACTGTTACTGTATATGGAATGAGAAATGGCAGGTGTTCAAGGTGGATTCAGAAAAGGAAGTGGCACTGCAGGTCATATTGAAAAATATATCTTGGTTAGTAGAGCATGCATGAGAATTTCAGAAGAAAATTGGTTTGCATTTCATAGATTACAGCAAAGCTTTTGACTGTGTGAATCATTAAAAGCCATGGTTGGTTTTAAAAGAAATAGGTGTGCCACAATAGCTGATTGTTTTGATGTGCAACCTATACTCTGGACAAGAGGCTACTGTTAGGACAGAATATGGAAAAACAGAATGGTTTCTGATTGACAAAGGAGTCAGACAAGGATGTATTGTATCTATCTCTTCAATCAATCATATTCACCAATATGCAGGACATATCATAAGGAAAGCTAGATTAGATTAAATGAAGGTGGAGTGAAAGTTGGTGGAAGGAACATTAACAATTTGAGATGTGCAGATGACACCACATTACTGGCAGAAAACAGTGAAGACTTGAAACGACACCTGATGAAAGTTAAAGCAAAAAATGCCAAAGCAGGATTACAGCCAAACATCAAGAAGACAAAAGTAACGACTAGGAATTGTGTAGCTTAATGGTTGATGATGAAGAAACTGATATTGTAAAAGATTTTCTATTCTTTGGCTCAATAATTCTTAGCAGTCAGACCCCCTCCTCTCACAGAGGGGCAGTTTATAGCTAGAATAACCATAAACATTCTTCTTAAAGCCACCCCAAAAATCATAAGTGCAAGACACTGCCTAGCCCAAAAGACACAAAATGGATGCCAGTCAGGAACGAGCCTGGACAAGTAGTATAGAACTGTGAGTAAGAGCAGCTGATTGTCTCCTGCCCCCCTCCACGCCCCAATAAGATGCATAATTTAGGACAATGGGTGTCCCAAAACCTATTGACTCACTCATCAAGTCCACTACTACTTTCTCTGCACCAACTCACCCTTGGACTAATTCCATCAACACCCAACTTTACTTCCCTGAACTCATTTACCTTAATCAAGCAACACTTAATTCTATTTATCTAGCCCATTAGCCCTTCCTGCCTGGTACCTGTAGGATCGTCAAAACTCTCCCAACTCAGAAATGCCCATTAAGATATTGTTTTTCTGGCAAATGTAACATACCCACCCGAGGGTACATTTTGGCCTATACCAGGAGCAGCCTGCTTCCCAGCAGTGAGTGTGTCTTGGATCCTCTGCATACCTCCCCACTTCATTGGGCCGTCTTCTCTCTCAAAATGCTGGTCGTTTTGCTGCTTCCACAGACCTCTTCAAGATTGGTAATTATCGCCCTTCCCTAAAATCACTCTCCCCCTCTCCTCACTGTGTTTCTCTTAGTTAGGTCTTGCATGTGTGTTATTTGTGTGTATTTTGTTTTATTCTTTCTCTCTTTAATAAAAACCTTTCTGGTTGAACATCTGCCTTGTTTATTTGAGTGTCTCTGAAGGGAAATATCCCTGCATACATAGGTGGAGAATAACAGTTACCCCCTCAAGCTCTGTCTCCTTTGCTAATTCCCCCAACTAATTAGGAGACTGCCTCTTTGGGTAACATCATAACGAAAAGGAAGACTGCAACCAAGAAATCAGAGGAGATTGATACTGGGATGGGCAGCCATGAAGTAGCTAGTGTGTCATCACTAGCAACCAAGATCAAGATAACTCATACTATACTATTCCCCATTACTATGTATGGGAATGAAATTTGGATGGTAAAGAAAGCAAACAGGAAGAAAGTTGATTTATTTGAAATGTGTTGTTAGAGGAAAATTTTATGGATATCATGGACCCTCAAAAAGACAAATAAGTAGATTCTAGATTGAATCAAGCCAGAACTCTGCCTAGAAGCTAAAATGACCAAAAAAGGCTATCGTACTTTGGTCACATTATGAGAAAACAAGAGTCACTGGAAAATACAATCATGCTAGGAAAAGTTGAATGCAGCAGAAACAGAGGAAGACTGAACATGAGATGGATTTACCCAATCAAGGAAGAAGAAGAAGAGATTGGATTTATACCCGCCCTTCACTACCCAAGGGAGTCTCAGAGCGGCTTACAAACTCCTTTCCCTTCCCCTCCCCACAACAGATACCCTGTGAGGTAGGTAGGGCTGAGAGAGCTCTGACAGAAACTGCTCTTTTTTTCAAGAACATCCAGCCAGGTGCAAGTGGAGGAGTGGGGAATGAAACCCGGTTCTCCCAGATTAGACTCCGCGCACTTAACCGCTACACCAAACTGGCTCTCGGGCCTTGAGCCACGGGCCTCGGTTTGCAAGACCTGATGAAGGCTGTTAATGATAGGACAATTCATAGGGTAAACATAAACCAGAAGCAACGTGACAGCAATTAACACACAAGCACACACCTGAGTACTAGGGATGGGGCAGTATCCCTTTTATTTTATCACAGAGGACAAAATAGCAGTATTTGCAGTTCAGCATATAATGGCAGGTCAATTCAAACTCACCTGTTTCATAGCAGTTCTAGGACGGAATAGCCTCTGTCCTTTCCATTAGTGCTGAATCTTGCCTATATGGCTTAGTTCAGTGCAGGCAATAATGATTGACTGATTTAATTGATTTTATTTATATCCCCCCTTTCTCTCCAGTGGGGACCCAAAGTGGCCTACAGTACTCTCCCCTTTTCCATTTTAATGCCACAACAATGCTGTGAGGTAGGTTAGGCTGAGTGTGTGTGACTGGCCCAAGATCATCCAGCAAGCCTCTATGGCACAGTGTGGATTCAAGCCTGGGTCACCTAGATCCAACGTCACAATGCCCGCTAGCCCACACATTGCTCCACTACCATAATCCCTTTGCTTTTACTTAGTTCTATAATGGTTAACCCTTTCTCCACCTATTCTCTAATGCATACATACCTCTAATGATTTTTAGCAAAGGAAAGTATGCATTTGACAAAACCCTCCTTTCTCATCTCACATAATAGGG
Organism: Gekko japonicus; assembly: GCF_001447785.1. Classification (NCBI taxonomy): domain Eukaryota; kingdom Metazoa; phylum Chordata; class Lepidosauria; order Squamata; family Gekkonidae; genus Gekko; species Gekko japonicus. Next base: position 155,214 of record NW_015163634.1, on the reverse strand, counting down.
ATCCTGGGAGTTTCTCATGCACTGCTATTTGTAGGTGAAGCTGCTCTGCTTGTCTGCCCTTCTTCAGAGCAATAACCTAGTTATCAGCAACAGATTCAAGAGCTATTATATCTCAGCATCTCACATCTCTCTGACCCATATATGTCATTCTACTACTTTGTATGTGTGCTACAACAAAGGTAATTATACAAAAAGTGTCAGATACCTTTGTTCTGTTCCACAGATCTCACCCTATGCTACAGCACGCAGTCTATTTATAATATTAGTTTATAAATGCTGACACTTGAGAATCATTCATGACCCCAAGGTCATACAATAAGGGAAAACAAGGAACATCAGGTATGATTTGAGTAATTTTAAATATACAGGGGGCACCATTGTCCATACAGAGACACTCTGACATTATTACATTATTTCATAGCTACTTCCTGAAGGGGAGGAGTTTCTGTGTTCCTTCTGAGATGTACACCGTGCCCTGTGATTGTCCCTGCACTTTTTTTGCTTTAATTCCCCGCAGTCACCATTCCTCACCATCATTGGAGGGCTTTTTCAGGCTATCTTCTAATATTGATAATTAGTTTAAGGCTATAGTGAAACATTAATTACTGATTTAAAAAGAAAAAGCGACCTCAAAGACCTTTGATGGCAGGAAGAGAGAGGAGAATGAAGTAAGGAAAATGGCACCAAAGTGGTCATGAGATACAGCTTCTAGTGTCCTGGCCCCACTGATGGACCTCCTGATGGCACCTGGTATTTTTGGCCACTATGTGACAGAGTGTTGGACTGGATAGGCCATTGGCCTGATCCAGCATTGGCTTCTGTTATGTTCTTATTCCAGTGGCGGCACCTTGGGCTCAGCCAGGCCAACCTCCTCACCCTCTGGTTTGGCTAGGTCTGGGGAGGGCTCAGGCGAGGCAAACCCCCCTGGGCTATCCACCCACCAGGAAAAATCCCGGTGGCCATAACAACCAATCTCCTCCTGCTGATTGACCAGAGATGGTGGCTGGTATGGTGCAGTGGCTAGAGTGACAGACTAGGATCTGGGAGACCCAGATTCAGATTCCTACTCACTGGATGACCTCATACCACCAATCACTCTCACAGCCTAATGTACCACACAGGATTGCGGTGTTAATAAAATGAAGGAACACAGTGTATTCCACTCTGTTTTCCTTGGAGGAAGTATAATATAAAAATGTACTAGATAAATAAAAAGAACTATTTTTTTCTACTTTTTTCTTCCAATGACCCAACATCCAAATTTATACCTTCTAATCCATCCGTTTCTTTCAGAGGATGTTACATGCATTTAAATGTTCTGCATTTATATAGAAATGTGTTGATTTTCCTCCCCATATTATTCATTATGCCAATTACTTATAAATCTCCTAAATGATCTACTTGATACTGGCAGCTCTGGTCTCCATTTATTCTCGATTTGGCTGCCTTAGAGAAGCAGTAATTCAACATTAAACTGGTAGAATTTTGCTCTTTTGCAGGTCTTGTGATATAGTATCTCCCACAGGACCAGAATACAAAACAGCAAAAAGAGGAAGTTTACACCATTTTGTTCTAATACTATCCAAATAACCCACAGGTGTGAACTGCTCAGGGAATGGAAACAATGAGGAAGGTGCTGTAGAAGTCTCTCATCGTGCTGTGGAAGTGGAGTGGTGAAATTGCCTGCAGCAGAGAAAAAATATTGACAGACCTGACCTGACAGTTTTATGTCAGCAAGTACTAGCCTGTCTTAAAGTATTCAAGACTAACAAGACTAACTCTCAAATACTGCTTTTTACAAACCGGACTCAGACCCCACACAGGAATACAAAAAAAACCCTAACCAAGATTATAAAGGAATTACCTCTGCACATTTGGGAACAAATCCTTTCAGACAAAGGGCCTGTAAGACGGAGTCCCCCAAGCCACCAGCTCCCATGACCTTGACAGAAACTGTTCTACTTGTCTGTTTCCTTCCACTGCAAACAAGTCCATGTTTGGTGTTCCGAACCTTCTGCTTATCCCCTGAAAAACTTCCCTGTGCAGCATCCACTTGGCCTGGTCCACCGTCTGCCGACTTAGCCAATCTGTGATCACATTTTCTTTTCCCGGTACATGGATCACTTTGAGAGACCGAAGATGAGACTCTGCCCACAACATCACCTGAGATGCCTCTTTGTTCAACCTCCGAAATCTCGTTCCACCCAGTTTGTTGATGAAGGCTTTCGCCGTCACATTGTCTGTTTGCAGTAGAACATGCTTGTCTGTCAAACGGCTTTGGAACCTGACAAGGGCCAGCTTGATCGCCCTCAGTTCAAGAAAACTGATGCTTCTGGTCAACTCCTTCCCTGACCAGGTCCCCTGCATCATATGGCCTGAGGTGTCACCATAATTCTCTCAGGCTCCCTCAGAGGTACACCCATCTCCAACTGAAATGGCTGCAGCCACCATCGCATCTCCTGTCTCAGTGTTGAAGGCACAAACACCCACCTGCTTCTCTTGTGTGCAGTGTCATTCTGAAACCGTCGCAGGAAAATCTGCAGCAATCGGGTATGGAATCTGGCCCATGGTACCAAGTCCTGATAGGAGACCAACAGTCCCAGTAGACATGCTAAGGTCATTACCTGCGTTGCCGCAGCCAACACTACTTGGTTTACCAGAAGGCACAGTTTGTCTCTAATCTCTTGAGTCAAAAACACTCTGTCCTATGTTGAATGAATCAACACTCCCAGGTGTGTCAACATCTGAGACGGCTCCAAAACACTCTTTTCCAGGTTGACAACAAACCCATGCTCCTGGAGTACCTGCATAATTAACAACAGATGGGTTCTCGCCTGTTGATCCGTTCCTGAATGTCGTCGAGGTAAGGAAATAAAGACACGCCTTTCAGCCTTAACACCGCTACTAGTGTCACCAGGACTTTGGTGAACCCCCTCGGAGACGATTTCAGGCCGAACGGAAGTGCCCGGTATTGAAGAAGAAGAAGAAGAAGAAGAGATTGGTTTTATACCCCGCCCTTCACTACCCAAAGGTGTCTCAGAGCGGCTTACAAACTCCTTTCCCTTCCCCTCCCCACAACAGACACCCTGTGAGGTAGGTGGGGCTAAGAGAGCTCTTGACAGAAACTGCTCTTTTTCAAGAACAGCTGTGCCAGAGTTATGGCTTGCCCAAGGTCATCCAGCCAGGTGCAAGTGGAGGAGTGGGGAATCAAACCCAGTTCTCCCAGATTAGAGTCCACGCACTTAACCACTACACCAAACTGGCTCTTCCCATGGTAGGCGAACCTCAGATACTGGAAATGCTTCCCATGGTAGGCGAACCTCAGATACTGATAATGTGTATCCCGGATTGGAATGTGTAGGTAAGCCTCTGACAGATCTATCGAGGCCATGAAGTCTCCTGTCTGAATAGACATAAGGATCGATCTCAAGGTTTTCATCTTGAACGTTCGTGTTCTGATGAGCCAATTCAACCATTTTAAGTCCAAGATGACTCTGATGTCCCCATTCTTTTTGGGGACCATAAAGAAGATTGAATAAACACCTTTCAATTTCTCTTCTTCTAGAACTGTCTCTATAGCCCCGATGTCTAGCAAATGTTGGAGAGCTTTCTTGAGTTGCTTGTGCTTGGTTGCAGAAGTTTTCCTTGGTAACTCTAGAAAACGACTTGGAGGAAACCAAGAGAGACTGTCTCCAACACCCACCTGTCCATGACTGACTGCTGCCACTGGGTAGCAAAGTGTTGGAGACGTCCCCCTATCCCTGCCAGGTTCTGCTTCTCGGCATAGACACGCTGAGGTCCCCTTCTTGGCACCTTTGGCACTCTGCCCAGGCTTTCCAGAGGAGAGTTGATGTCTTTTAGGTTGCCACTTGCCTTTGAAAGATCTGTTGAAGGACTGCCTGTCAGTATGTCTGAAGTCACGAAAGGGCTGAAAACGTTTCTTTGGTTTATCATCCTTCCTCTTAGAAGGCAGAACCCGTTTTTTATCTTTTCCTTCAATCAAAAATCTCTCTAAACCTGCACCAAAAAGATTTTCACCGCTAAAGGGTACAGCAGCTACCTTTGTCCTGGCCGAAAGATCTGCATCCCACGTACGAAGCCACGTATTCCTTCGTGCCACTACACTACTGGCCATTTCCCTTGCAGCTAATTGAAAAGCATCCAGTGAAGCGTCAGCTACAAAGGCTGAAGCCAAGACTATTTTCTTTAGTTCGTCTTTTATACTCTTGGGAATGCCACTATCCACATTTGAAAGATCAGAGGCCCACGTATAGGCTGCTCTAGCGAACAGTGACCCTGTAGCTGAAGCCTGAAGGGAATTGGCAGAGGCTTCAAAGTCCCTTCTTAATGCTTTCTCCACTCTCTTATCACAGTTATTTTTCGGTAAGCCGTCTTCATCCATTGGCAGAATAGAGGTAGTGGATAAGGAGTTTATAGAATCATCTACCACTGGCAATTTGATTCTTTTGGTGACCTCAGGAATAAAAGAATACAATTTTGAAAATAGAGGATTAGTTGATTTAGGATTAGCAGGATGCTCCCATTCAGCCATCATGATGTTGTAGAAAGAGGCTGGCATAGGCACGCCCGTAGTTCTGGGAGTAGACTTAGGAATGGCTTTTCCAGACCCCTCAGGAAGATCCACTGCCTGTGAGTTCTCTTTAACCTTAGGAGTATAAGAAAACTCCATAGTACGCAAGTTTACTATACAGATCCAGAGGAAAAAGTCTAGATTGAGGAAGTGGGACCACTTCTTCTGTTTCTTCTGCAGACAATTCTCCTTTTCTGATCCAGATATGTAAGAGAGAGAGTCTTCCTCTAACTCACTAAGCAATTGGCTACTTTCTCCCTCTCTGTAGGAAGATTTCCTATTCTTCTTCCTAGGAGGGGGATTATCCTGAACATCTGTTTTCCTATGCCTCTTGCCTCCATGAACAGAAGTAAAAGCCTCTGTCTCCCTTGGTGCCTGACTCCACAGGTCTCTACATTCTTTTCGCATTTCTTTCTTTAACCAGGAAAGCAAGGGTGTGCATGCATCTTCCCTAGCCATATCTGCCCCATGTGCATCAATCTTGGGGATCTGAGAAGCCTCCAAAGACTCCTGGGAAGGTGAGCTCGAAACACCAGCTGTGTCCTCCATTTTGGCCCAGCTCTGAAAAGTGAAAGTAGACACCTTCACTATCCAGCTCCTATAATGGCCGCCCTTCCCGCCAAAACTGCCTTCCCCATAACCAACAGGAATCAACCTGGTAAAAAGTAGGAAAGAAGGACTTTCTGATTCCTTCCTTTTTTCCCCGGATACCCGAGAAAAAACACACTGGCTTCCCCCAAAACCCTTTTCCATAATCTTAGACCCGGATAAAGGGCAAAAGAAGGGAAGGGGAGGGAGATTTCCCAGGGGCCGAACATAGGCTGCAGATGGGCACTTTCCACACTGATCTAGCAAAGCCTAACCCCCCCCTTTTAAAAGGAGAGTTTTCTCCTACCGTGACTCAGAAGCATGATCAGAAGGAGACTCTATGGTTCCCGCACCATCAATCCTGAGGGCGACAACACACGGCTCCATGGCTCAAACCGGGATCGCGCCAGCCTAAGCCACGCCACCCGGTCGCTCTCTCCTAGACCTCCTCGGTGAACCAAGGCAAGAGAGTGCTCCCGTGGCGACCAGAATGCCATGCATCTAGGGCGAGGGTAGAACTCAGCTGCCGGGACTGTTTGGGGGCCTCCCAGAGCTGCCAGCAGCCGCTCTCTGTTTCCCCTACGGAGGATTTGGGAGGGGGTAGAGAGGAAGATTCCCCCCAACCCCGTCTCCCTCCCTCTTTTCTCTTCTCCAACACTCTCCTTTCCAGCCAGGATCTTCGTGCTCTTCCCAAGCACAGCCGAAAGTCCTGCAAGAAAGGCAGGGCCAGTAAGACTGGCGATCCATAGGACAAGCCCCTTTCCTCCAGGATTGAAAGTCTGCTGGCCCTGTGTTGGAAGGGGGAGGGGCAAGTCCCAGGAGTAAGGAGTCAAGGACTGCCCCACTCCAAGGACCACCGGAGAATGGACTGTGGACCTGCTACAGTTTACTGCTGCCATCATCTCCCTCACCTGCAGTCTGAAGGGGTGGTGGTGGTAGTAGTAGTAGTAGTGGAGGAGGAGGAGGAGATTGGATTTACATCCCATCCTTCACTACCCAAAGGAGTCTCAGAGTGGCTTACAATCTCCTTTCCCTTTTCCTCTCCACAACAGACACCCTGTGAGGTAGGTGGGGCTAAGAGAGCTCTTCTGAGAACTGCTTGTGAAAGAACAGCTCTGAGAGAACTTGTAACATGCCCAAAGTCATGCCAGCAGCTGCATATGTAGGAGTGGGGAATCAAACCTGGTTCTCCCAGATTAGAGTCCTCGCTCCTAACCACTACACCAAACTGTCCATTGATCCATCTCAGGACTTTCTGAGTTTATTGCATTGCATAAGTCACATTCCTTGGATGTGCCTGGGACTTCCATGGAAGGAAGGTGCATTTTTCATCACACAGCGCAATATCCAATATTCTCAGCAAAAGCATGAACTGCTGAGAACCTTTAATCCTCTAACACATAGAATTTGAGACAATAATGCAAATTACTGGCTAGAGTGGTCACAATTCAAGAGCAAGCATAACCCTTTCCCCTCAGGCTAGCCAACACACACAGAATAATTCACTTGAATTACATTTACACCTGCATTACTGAGAGATCATGATCTATGTTTTTCTAGTACTGAAGAATGTTTTCCATTTGGGTTAGAATTAGTATTTGAAACAGAGATATATTTACATTGGAGAAGCTATTTAAGATAAAATGAGTTTCTAAACCAATGAGATTATCTGTAATGCATTTGTATTAACTCACATATCGAAATCAGGAGAGGGTTTTTTTTTTTACACCAGATGCCTTCAACAAGATAATCTTCCTAAAGCCAAACAAATAATGTATATTGCTTACTTTCCTATTTCACCTATTGCTGGAAAGAAGTGGCAACTGAAATAGCCTAAGGCTGCAATTTTATGTGCATTAAGAATCCAGAGCCAACATGGTATAGCAGTTAGATTAATAGAGTAGTACTGGGAAGAGCTGGGTTCAAATTCCCACTCATCCCTAGGGACCACTCCTGGCTGTGTCCTCAAGTTCTGTCCTTCCCAGGCCTGTGTATGCCTGAGAAGTGTGGAGCTTCAGAATACACCTCTCCACCTGAGCAGGGACATCTCTGAGGAAAATGCAATGGGTAGTTAGGACCACATTTCATTTAGGAGATGTTGGAAAGATCTTTTTCTTCCTGAGACCCTGGAGAGCCACTGTCAGTCAGCGTCAAGACAACTATGCAAGGTGGAACCAGTAGATTACCTTGAAATGCAGCATCTTCACCACAGTCGGTGTGGTGCCGTGGCTTGAGTATTGCAATAATATTTGAGAGACCCAGGTTTGAATCCACACTCTGCCATGGAAGCTTCCTGGGTGACCTGGGACCTGTCACATACTCTCAGCCTAACCTTCTTAATGGGATTGCTGTGAAGAGGAAAGGGGAACAATGTAAGCCACTTTAAATCCCCAGTGGAGTGAAAGGAAGGGCATAAATGAGATAAATAAAGAAATATTTTTATTATTATTCAAAACATTGCTATGCTGCTCTTTCACTCAATTCAGGGTTTGCAAGGCAGCAAATATGTTAAAGATGTTAAAAAGCATTTAAAAATAAATATTATATAAATAAAACATTATAAACACATGAAAGCACACCAACTGGGAGAATGGCTAGTAAGAGTTAGTGAGGGAACACCAAACTGAACAAAGAAGTCTTCACTTTCTGGTAGAAGACAATAACTCCCTGAGGAGGGAGTTCCAAAGATTTGCCACCACAACTGACATGGCCCCTTTTTGGGTTGCTACCCATCTAGCCTCAGATGGCAAGGGCAACTACAGCAGGGCCTCTAAGGATGACCAGAGTGGATGGGAAGGTTCATATGGGAGAAGGTAGACTTTAGGTATGCTGTCCCCAAGCTGTATTAGGGTTGTCAAGGTCAATACCAGCACTTTGAATTGGGCCTAGAAGCAAATTCAAAGCCAGGATAGAAGGAACAAGACTGAAGTAATATGGTCCCAGGGGCCCACTCCAGTCAGCTTTCTGGCTGCAGTATTCTGTCCCAACTATAGCTTCTGGACAGTCTTCCAGGGCAGCCTCATGTAGAATACATTTCAGTAATCTTATCTAGATGTTATCAGGGCATGCACCAATGGCAAGATCTTTCCTGCCCAGGAACAGCAACAGCTGGCTCACCAGACCTGATTACCATTGCCACCTATTTATCCAACAGGAGACCTGTGTCCAGCAATGCCCCCAAGCTACAAAACTGCTCCTTTAGGGGAGTGCAACCACATCCAGAAAAGGAGATATCCCAGTACCTGAGCCAAACCTTCCTGCTACCAGTTGCACCTCTGTTTTGTTGCAATTAAGTTTTAGCTTGTTAGCCCTCATCCACCCCAAATATGCTTATGCAATTCTGCAAAGTACCACAAACACTGATGGGACAATAATAATTTAGTATTAGCAATAATATGTAACTATTATCCACACTGGCTGTCCCTAACTGGTACTAAATAGGAAGCCGCTTCACAATAGCAAAATGGATAGCAGATAATATGCATTACAGCAGTTTACAGCTGTTCTAGTACACAAAGTAGAATTTTATTGGATGGGTTTTAATGCAGTTCCCCATCTGTAAAATGGAAACTTGGATGACATGCTTACAGAATTATTTGAAAGATAAAGTCCAAGGATTACTGTAAAAAAAAGAAAAAATAATAATCATCCCAACCCAAGAATACTGTAAACATATAAAAACCTACAGTAGTAGGTAGCTCTCAAAATGCTATGTACTCTGGCAGTTCATAGTCCTGTTTCCTAAGGCAAAAATCTAGACTTGGGCAAGTTTCCACATTGCTACTGTGGTAGAGGATACACAGTGGCAATGAGAGGGGGGATACACATGGTAGGTTTCTCCATATTTTCCTTGCTCCCAGTCTCCTGGCAGCAGCACCCCATCCTACATCACCTCTGCTTTTTCAGTATTTTTTAAATCAGCAATTTAACATCATTATAACAATAGAGGAATCAGGGTGCCTGAATTCACAGGGTTTTTTTGGTTGGTTGGTTTGCTTGCTTGCTTTTTAGAAAAAGGAAATTTCTAGCCCCTTTTGCTGCAGAGATATAAGGGAAAGGCATATTTCTGCAAAACAAAAAAAAGGCTAGAGACTTCCAAAAACAAGAAAACCCAACAGCTACATTGTTATAATATCGAATATCCCAACAGCAGCAAACCTAGGACATATAACCCATACAGAAAAGGTTAGGAAGTAATACATATACACAAGAGGACCTTTGCTGTTGTTTCAGTGCACTGGCACAGATGTGTGCATGGTTCACATTTTACTGTGCTTACGGGCAGCTCAACAGCTCTAGTACTTCTGTTTCTCCAAAGTATCTCTACAAAGCTGTTCAGTCCCATAAACATCTTTGCCTGCCATTCCCTTCTTACACTGGCTATTCTAGTATCCCAGCTATACCTTAACTCTTCATTTTCTTTTTTGAAGAACCATATTTTTAAAGATCCAGGTTTGCCTGTAGAGTTAGATGTTGCAGAACACCACACTAGAACAAGGGGAAAATATGGGCTGTAAGCATACAGAATAGGCACATATTGTCTAGTTGACTGTAAATTTATTTAGCTTTGTTTACTTGTTTCTGTTTTCTCTGGGCCTAGCTCTGTTCAGAATGTAGCCTTGAACATGGAAAAAGAGAAACAGTTCAACTGAGTCATGAACTGCCCTCATTCATCTCTTAAATGTCAGTGATACCAGCATTAAAAGTTAGCATGGTTAACAGTTTCATTGCTGGTCATTACAGACAAAGCAAGCCTTTATAACTATTTTATTTCATAAAGGCCTTTTTTCACATGAAAGAACCCCAAAGATACCCAAAAGTGAGCTCTCTTATAATTAGGTAGCTTTGTCATGTCTATCATCCAGCCACGTGATAAGAAGAATTCTCCCAGGCATTAACTGCTAATATGTGCAGAATGAAGCCAAGAATCCATTCTCTTAATTAAAAAGAACTTGAGTGAAACTTCCACTGTGCTGTCCTTCAGAACAGATTACCATACTAGAACAAACAATCGTTTCTCGGCCTTTTGGCTAAGATCAAGTGTGTGTACTGGAACTTTGTTCTACATATAAAGTGATGTATTCATTTGAAATATTTTGCCCTTGCCTTTAAGTGTGAAAATATTATTTAAGGCATTATATTATGAAATATGCCCGCGTGCACACACGCGCACACACACAAATCTGAGCTGAACACTTGCCTTCACTAATCTTTTGATTCCCAATAAACTTAGTGAGCCTGGGATGAGAAGATTTGGCAATGTTAATCTATCTCAGGGGTCTGCAACATTTTACAATTCAAGATTCAAACTACAAGACACAGCCATTTTTGTTAAAATAAGACTGCAAGGAGACATTATACAAAAGGAGATTATTTAGACTGTCAGTCATGCAAAAGTTGTTAAGCATATGTCTGGCATAGGGAAAGACTTGTTCCCTGTGTAACACATACAATAATTTTACATCCATTTGGAAAAGGAAATAGAAAACAGGAAACAAGAGCCAACTCATTATGCAATGGATACAACAGGCCACAAGAACAGCAGGTAGTGAGAGCAGAAACTGGAAACAATGGGTTGGATCCAGACTAAATTGGCAATTTCTTCCAATACCCCCTTCCTTCTACAGACCCTCATGTTATTACGCAGGGTTCTCTATCCCCCCAGAGCAGCATGGTGCAATGGGAGGGGAGGAAGCAGAAGTTCCATTCTGAGTCTGGAAAATTTAGTCTGGATCCAACCCGTAGGTCCCTTCAACTAAGCTAGATCCTATGACTCTATTCCATGACATCTTGCTTCAACAAAGAAATTTTTTCCCACCATCACAAAAAAATCATTCTCTATTGGAGAAAGTCTTTCTCTCTTGAAAGAAGAATTAGCAGCAGAAAGTCATGGGATCCAATTTAGCAGAAAAGAATCATAGGGCCCAACCTAGTGTCTTTAAAACACAAAAAAAAAATTATTTTTTGTTTACTTTATTAAATTTATGAATCACCCACCCTGCAGAGCAGGCTCTGGGTGATTAACAACATTTTAAACATTTAAAAATACAATTGATATATAATTAAAATTACTGAGAGTAACAAGAAATTAAAACCCATCAAGATGGTGATTTACACCGCCATTGCCAGTCATACTGCTGTCCCTGCACAGCAGGGCAGGGAAAGGTATGTGGAGGCCATAGAAGAAAAAGGAGAAAGGGTGCCAGTCTTAACCTCCTGTTGCTGCCCTCAATTAAAAGCCTGACGAAACATCTCTGCCTTGCAGGCCCTGCAGAACTGCATCAGATCTAATCAAAGAAAGAGTAGAAGATGAAAAAAAGAATGATTGGTACACGGTGTTGCTAAATGGAACTGAAGGGCTTTTAAAACACATTCTTGGGTAAATATCATATGACAATACAGAAATTAAATTGCAATTAATCAAATGTTCCAGGATGATACTCATATCATAGATATAATTCCAACAATAGGTTCTTGTAGGACAGCAGTTCAATTAAAAGATAAGAAGGAAACTGTACAATTTATTGAGGTTAATTAGGAGAGCATATCAAATTTATAATTACAAACAAGTTTAACAATAAGATTAATTAACAGAGCATGAAATCTGTCACAAAAAGGAGTTATAAACATTGAAGATAGATTTCCAGCAACTGGCAATGAAAAACTGAACACAAGTTGTAAAATTAAATTTTAAACACCATATAGTTGGTAGTTGCATAAAGATACAAATCTTTATCATTATGGGACATTTTTAAAGCAACTTGATAAAAAAGTAACAACAGAATGGATATTTTCATTAGCGATACAAGAAAAAAAGGACAGAATCAAAATACCATACTTAAATCCTAGAGAAATATGTAGAAATAACTTCGTCTTATTCCCATTAAAATCTAACTTTTGGTCAAATGGCTCAGACCAAGCTATTTATTATGTACATATTCTGGGTGCAGGCAGTTAATTCTGAAAAACTCTGCTATGTGGCCATGTATTCACCATTTGGCAGTTTTACAAGGTTGCCATTTTATGTTCTAATTTTTCCCCCCAGAAAAGGGTTGTTGAGGATATGGTGGGCCCAAAAGTTAAGATGACATCTTAATTTGGGACACAACATCAGAAGACTGTGGTCAGAGACTTTAAACAATATTTTTTTCATGTACATGAAGCTGTGTTAAAACTAAATGAAAGTTTAGAATGAGAGTAATTTCATATTTAGGGGCCAGGTTCTCTCGGATTGAATAGAGATAGTGTGAGGACTATCACAAATGTACCTGCACCACATAAGAAGGTGGGGGTTCAGAAACATTGATGCCCAATGTGACACAGAAAACAAGAAATTTAGTGTCTTTATTGATTTTGCAAGAAGTAACATCAGAGGAAGTTTGAAAGGATAAATTCATAATGGAAAAAAATGGCCAGCCTTGAAATATTTTGATAATTTAAGGTAAATTAAAGTATCAAAAGAGATGGCTGAACACAGATTACAAGGCACAGCTATTTTGCAGATATATAACTGAACACCAGTAGTGTACGTATCTAGCAGTACAACCCTAAACAGAATTTAGGCCCAACCTTAGTTTAAGCCTACCAATATAAATGGACTTAGAAGGCATAACTCTGCTTAGTATTGCACTGTAGCTTTATGACAGTAACACTCAATATGCTTAAAAGTCAATTTAACTCTTGTGTTTACATTAGAGCTGCCAAGTGGGGGTGGGTGGCGGGGAAAACTCCGCTTTAGAGGCCCGATTTCCGCTGCGGCAGAATCGGGCCCCGGGGGGAACTCCACCCCCCTAAGCTGCATCACCAGAGGTGATGCATGATGTAGAGCACATTGGGGGCATGGCCCAGATCGTCGGGGGGGGGCGCGTCCCGATGCAGCTCCCGGATCAAGAAGACGCTTCCCTGCCGGTGAGTCAAAAAGACTTGGCAACCCTAGTTTACATGCAAACAATTTCATGTATTTTTGTATGAGACACTCAGATCACTAGTGACTAGTAATTATTTTTTAAAGAAGATCTTGAGTGTTATTCCTCCAGGTTTACAACAGTTATTTTTCAATTGATGTTATGTGATTTTAAATTGCTTTATACCCCAGAGAGGTCATTAGTCAAGGCAGACACATTACCTAGCTCTTATGATGGGGGAAATGATATTTCAGATGCAGAATTGCTTACTATTCATGCAAATTTGTTGAAAAGAACAAATATCCACGGCAGAATGTAAAAAGTTTTTGCTGAAATAATTGTAATGCATTAATAAATGAATTAAATCTAAATGTAACACACACACACACAAATCATTATTGCAAAAGGAATTCAGTATAACTGGTGGAGATCTTTCCTAATATGGAATGAGAATCCAGTGATTGAAGATCAGATAAGTTAGTGTGGAAAACCGTAGAAATAATTGGTAATGTAGAAATGTAAAAACAGAGAGCAAGAGACACTGCATTGACCAAAATGGAATAGAAAAGTGTTAATGTGAAACATGTGAGTCATGTGAAACATGAGAGGCTGGCTCCAGTTATCCATTGAGCCTCACAGTGTAATAGAGACTTGAAAACAGCAAAAAAAAGGGGGAAGAACAACCCAAATTGAATTGAATTAAGAACCTAAAGGTTAAGATCTAAATGTACATAGGCCCAATAATTATGTCAGTCAAATTAAAAACATTGATAGATATACAAAAATAGACACGTATTTATTACAAAGTAGATTAAAAACAGATATTGGCCTTGGTGATAGCCTTAATTAAGAATCAAATTGTACAGTGACACCAAAATGACCATTATTGACCCTGACCATTTACATTTTGGCCCACTGGCCTTCCTCCGTGGTCAAATAAATGATATTATAGAATGGCTTTTGACATTACAATGACTCCTGACATTCCTTATAAACTGACCAAGATGAAATTTTGTAATGATTATTGCCTCTCACCAAAGGCAAAGCTATTAATCAGAGGCCTCATTCTTGATTGTTTGCTGCCATGGTCAAGTACACTTTCCTATAGTAATGGTTCAATTGTGTACCTAAAATTCTTTAAAGATATTCTTTCTCACTTTGCCTGGCTGCATCAATTTTTTCTGACCAAGTCAGGGTCAATAATTGTTTAGTAGAGATTTAATCTGGTTCTCCCCAGTAGATTTGGTCTACACATCCAGCAGAATTTGAGAGTGCTACATTGGTAAAACAAACTGTACCACTTCAGAATGCAGGACAGAGATTAAGTTTTCCAAAATCCACCCGCCCCCCCGGCAGTTATTCCCTATAAGTAAAAACAAAAACAAAAATGGCACAGCATGCAAAGAGTTAAGCTGGAACTCTTACTTCTGATATGCTTTTTTAAAAAAAATGTAGGGAAGTTTTTACATGGACATTAAAAATGTGAACCTCTCCATAAGTAAACTGAAGTGGCACAGCCCATTCTACTACTTCATTGTGCTGCACTTCTAGACCAGGCCCAAGTCTGACTGTGCCACACTGGCTCTCTATCCAGACATTGTTATTTAACCCTACAGCAACAAATCAGAACTAAATCAATTTTTACACTGTGAGACGTACCTTTTATGGTGGTGACTAATAAACTGTAATTTAGCTGTGCTGCATTTAAGAAATTTTGCCAAGTGTATGCATTTCAGCACATCACACTTCCTGACCCAGATACCCACAGCCCAATGGATTAGTAGAAAATGGCTTTTAAATAATTAAGAAATGATTTAGAAAAGGAGCACATTCTCAAGTGCAGCCATATTTGGCAGTACCAAATTACAGAACTACACAGTTAAGACATTAGATGGTCACCTGCAGAGTTGTTGTTTTGAGTTGTATACTAGAATCAGAATCCCTCTGGTTCAAAAAATGAAATCAGTGAGGGAGTGAGCAATTGTATAGAAATAAGACAGAATGGAAAGTGAAAGAAAGGGTGTCTTATGATTGGAGCACTTAACACTTTACCATAATAAAAGGGAGGGGAAACCCCAATTCTGCAGAATGGAAAATATCAGGGGGAACAAAAGTATATGGAGTCAGAAAAAGGGTTAGATCTAATTTAGAAACAGAAATTATGAATAGGAAAGAATGTGCAGCTCAAAATGAAAGGTTGTGGAAAACCCAAATATTAATGGGGATTTTCTACAATAAACTGGAGTCAAGGGGGAAATGATCAAGTTCATCAAGGATGCAACAGAAGATAATGAACTGAGTCCAAAGTCAATGTCTTCAAGAAAAGTGGCACTTCTGATAGTGAAAGACATCTTGCCAATTGCCCCCTGCCACTGCATTCTCCTTCAACCCCACGTTGTTCTGAGACTCCCCTGATCTGAAAAGGCAGGATTCAGGGTGAACAGTTGGCTGCAGTGGGGAGAAAAGTCTGTTCCATGAGTTGAGCTCCATTCATGGTCCTTTGGAACTAACCCGATGATGCAACATCTAACATATACCACAGAGCCTTTACAGCATGAAGGGACAACTTGACTCAGCAGTATTTAACTTTTCTTTGCTTTCCCTGCTGGCTTTCCTGCAGAAACAGGGTAGACAACAATGTGTTTGTAACTATATTTGATAGTGAGAGGAATTTCTGTGTAGTTTCTTATTAACTGGCCTGTGCTAAAGTGGGAGGTTTCTTTCTCTAACATGGAAAACATATTTTCACCCAGAACAAATCAAAGCACTCAGAAAACAAGATAAATTTGTTCATATAAACTCCAACGTAAATGTTTATGTTTAACAAACTGTTGATGAAACTACTCACAGCAATTCAATGATTTTTCTCTGTTAGATATTGTCTTCCTATCAGAATGTTGAAAGGAAGAAAGTCGATTCATTTGAAATGTGGTGTTGGAGGAGGGTGTTATGGATACAGTGGACCACCAAAAACCTACTAATAACTGAGTTCTAGATCAAACCAAGCCTGAACTCTCCCTAGAAGCTAAAATGACTACACTGAGGCTATTGTACTTTGGTCAAATTATGAGAAGAAGAGTCACTGGAATAGACGATAATGTCTAGGAAAAAATGAAGGCAGCTGGAGAAGAGGCAGACCCAGCATGAGATGGGTTGACTCATTCAAGGAAACCATGACCCTCAGTTTGCCAGACCTGAGCAAGGCTGTTAATAATAGACTGTTTTGGAGGTCACAGGGTCACCATAAGTCAGAAATGACTTGATGGCACTTAGCAAAGAAACGATATAACACTAAAAGGCCACCAATTCTAATTCAGAAAGAGGTGCAGACAGTTTATTAAGGAAAACAAGAGCAGATCTTGTGAAGTAGCCCTTAAAATTCTCACAAGATACAGTGTACAATACATACCCTGAATATATAAAAAATATGGAAAGTAAAGCTAGAGGACTTGAGCAGAATTTTACTTATGAAAGAAAGATCACACTGACAGAGTCGCCAGTCTCTACGTGGTGACTGGAGATTCCCCAGAATTACAACTCATCTGCAGGCAACAAAGATCAGTTCCCCTGGAAAAATGGCAGCTTTGGAGGGTAGACTCTATGGAATCATATCCCCCCCTGAGCCCCCTTCCCTCCCCAAATTCTGTCTGCCCCAGGCTCTGCCCTCAAATCTCCAGGCACTTCCCAAGCCAGAGCAGGAAACCCTACATGATACTTTGTTAATTTCTTTCCAAACTGGGAAAGAAATGAAATGGGACAGAAGACTAAAATCTCTGAAATTCATAAAGATAATATACAGGAACTAAAACTCAAACATTAGTTGATTTTATATAAAGAAGAAACAGGAAAAGGAATGTTGCAAGTATTCTATGTTCCCTTTCAAACCACTAGAGGGCATTTGTACACCTACTAGATCTAAGCAACCTGGCTACCCATTTAGCACCAGGTGATATTGCAAACAAACTCCAACCAACATATATTTCTGCTTAATACAGAAAAAGAAGGGGAAATTATGTACCACAGTGTTTAAGCTTTCATATTTTATTGTCACTAACTCTGTGGCAAAGTCTTAAAATCCCTTCCCTACAGTGGCACTGTCACATACAATCAGGAGTTACATACACAGACTGAGGGTAAACCCCTTAGTGTTGAAAACATAGCAAAAAGAAACAAAGAGTCACAGGCAGTAATACACCTTACGTGAGTGGAAATCCCATGATAAAATAGAACATAATATACATCTATGTATTAAAAAGGAGGAATCTGCTGCAGGGAATACTAAAACTTTTGACTGTACATTGTACACCCACACATAGATCATTCCTTTAGACCTGTCAGATAGGGCATATCTGCACAACAGCTCTCAAAACTTGCAAAATTCAGGACAACAGCACATGAATAGAATAGTTCAATAAACAGCAGATTCATCCCTCCTCCCTCAAAACATCACAAAGCTAACACTACATCTGTATAGCCTACGTTCCTTGTGAAATTTCCTTGCTGGTTATACACATGGGGGAGGGGCTGTGGCTCAGTGGTACACCATCTGCTTTGCATGCAGAAGGTCCCAGGTTCAGTCCCTGACATCTCCAGTGAAAAGGACCAGGCAGTAGGTGATGTGAAAGACCTCTGCTGAGACCCTGGAGAGCCACTGCCAATCAGAATAGACAACACTGACCTTGATGGATGAATGGTCTGATTCAGTATAAGGCAGCTTCAAGTATGTGTTCACAGAAGACTCTCCCTACAGAAACTGGACATGTGACCTACGTGCATCTGACCCTGCAAAGGTGTATTGTGAAGACTTATCTCTAAGGGAGTGCTGGGAAAAGCACATTCAATATTAGTCCATCTATACTGGAAGAAAAAGATTGCTCTCCTTATTAAGGGATTATCCTCATATTATTTGATGTAACTATTAAAATGCTTCTTGACAAAGAATTAAAAACTCATTTATTTTACTCTACCATTCTTTGTGTAATACCAAATAATCTCACAATAATTCGCATAAAATAGGTTTAAAGTTGAATGCTTCAAACCACAGAATTGGCGGGAAACATTTCGGGAAACAAGAACAACCCAGTGAGAGCACTATTCAGTCAAAGAATGTGCTTAGGCTTTGTCCCACTGAAGTCAATGGGAGTTCTTACTAATTCAATACACCCCCCCCCCCTGAACAAATTTAGAAGCACCTTTAACATTGGCTGGATCATGCCCAATCTAAGCAATCTACAGTAATTAAAAAAGAGCAGAATTAAATAATGAAAGGGCATGGTTTCTCCCTTCCTTTTAAACTAAAATATAAGAACACCACCAACTGCAACCATTTAAAATGCCACGCTGGCTGTTGGAATCGCTTTTTAATGTCTAAAAGGTTATTTTTCAAAGCAAATATGTTAATATGCAAACCAGATAACAGACTTTCTTACAATAATTTCCTCTCTCAATATAAACATTTAGAACTATGACCAAATAGCAAAATCCACACAGAATCCCCTCCCGAAGTCAATAGAAAAAAACCCCACACCCTGTTTCTGCCCTTATAAATTCTGACCAGAGGGTGAATTAGCAATGAGTCCCCACAGAAGCAAACGTGGACATCTCACGACGTATAGTACTGAAAGGGGAGAGTTCCAGCTCTGTAGTGTATTCATTGTCATTATCGTCACTTGTCACTGTTGAAGACTTCTGAATGCACTCATCACAGCAGCAGCAGCAACAGTCCATAAAGGCCCGACTGAATGGTTTGCAGAGACAGAAAAGGAGCACTGGAGTCACGCACGATTTAAAGAACAAGAGAAACTGACTAATGAGATGAAGAAGGTCCATAGTCTGCCGAGAGACCCCTGTGGACATGTAGGCAGTGACGATGTTGCAGATGTTCTCCGGAATGATGCAGAAGCCATATAAAATGGTCAAAGCGACCACTGTGCAGTTCATCTGGCTTTCCAGCTGGATCTGTCGCTTATTGCCTCTTGTACATGCCTTCTCTACCTTGCGGATCTTCCTTGCTGTCACCAACGAGCAAGTAATCGTGAAAAGAGTGGGCAAACAAAAATAACAGCCAAAGTACCACCAGAGTCTTGCACCATCATATGTGAGGGCCAACACATAGATGGTGTCCGGTAAGTGAGGAGAGATCTTCACCACACACCGTTCCACAGGAGGGCTCCCACTGACTTCAGAATCTTCTTTGGTCAACTGGCGCAGAACCACCTCAGGAAGGGCTAAGAGGAGAGCCCCGACCCATATCACTGCCAGTTTCGCTGTTGTGGATGTACAGTTTTCAATCATCTCATAATACATCTGCACATTAGTGGCAGCACGGAAACGGTCTATACACAGGGCACATAACGTGAAAGTGGTGACTCCAAGAGATGCTACCTGCATAGGAGAGGAAATACAAAAAAATATTTAATAGAAATGAAGACTTGTGGCTATATCTGGTACTAGATTTCTAAGTGGATACCAGCTTGACCTACAAACCAGTTAAACCTGCATTGCTAGGGTTGCCAGCCCCCAGGTGGGAGTGGGGGATCCCCCAATTTTGTGGGCTCCTGACTGCTGCCAGCCAGCTGGCCGGTGGGGCCAGCTGGCCAGCCCCACCCACAACAGCTACAACCCGGTATGATATTTCCAATATGATGACATCACGTGGAAGTGACATCATCACAATGGGAATGTTGCACGTGGTGACATCGCACTGTCCCCTTACTCCAAGAAAGCTCCCTCCTACCTCTCGCTGGCCAGAGCCTAGGACCCAGCAACCCTATGCATTATTATACCCTGATCCCAAGACTTTCTAAACCAGCACACAGGAAGAAGCACAAACATCACTGAAACACAGTAGTGTTTCAAACCATAATGCCCACTGTATTATGCTGGATCAACAGGAACATTTTGAAGTCACCAAGAAGAAATGTTTATGGTCGGAATGTGAGCTAACTTCAAGCCATATTTTTAGTTAATAAAAAAAGCAACATTCCCTTTTGCTGCAGAACTTCCATTTGCTTCAACAGTGCTGTATTGCATTTCTGAACCTTGCTTTTTAAAGGTAAACCTGTATAATGGTGTATCGGCACAATAAAGGAATACAAACAGGAACGGCTAAAGATTTTCTTTAAAAAAAACTGTTTGCCTTTATAATAAATTAACCCAGCAGTTGCATAGTACACCATGGGGAAAAAACCCTAGAATATTGGACAGCTGTAATTTTTGCTTACTTAATGCTCACTGAGATAATTGAGATTCTGTAATGGGCATATTTCAAAAAGAGTTTGATTCCCCTCATAATGATGAAATATTCTTGTTTATGTACATGCCATTAAAAATTCCTGCAAGGACATAGTATGCAATTATATAAATGTATAATATGCATTGGCCTCCAACATTTAATGGCCATATCTGATTACTAAAAGTCAATAGCACAGCAAAATATTAGACACTTGGGATTAAATTTGGTAAACACTGGCTTAACTGGGAGAGTCTCTGAAATGACTTCTGGAGTATCATGTGGCCCCTTTCCTTTAATTAATCTGCAAAGGGAGGCATATTTAATTATATCAAAGCAAATCTGTAAATATTTTTGATAAGCAAACCTATTAATTTGATGAGTTAAACTATCAGATATCCCTTCAAAGAAAACAGCTTAGTAAACAGAAAGAAAATGGATGGACAAATTTAGAACACACATTTTGGGAGCTTAGTACTGAGAAAGAGGTCAGAGTTAAAATAGCTGACAAATAAAGCTTTTTAACACAACAGAGCTGCCACTTGGCAGAGTGGAAAATTTAAGGGTTCACGATCTTGACACCCAACATATTTTACATCCTCTAGTTCCCTAGCAGCCACATATTTAACCAGGTCAACCAACAGGAAAGTGCAGTTTCAGTACAAAGGCTGCAAAAAGGTTCGTTGTTACATGAACAAGTTTGTGGGATTGTTTGTCTCCTTGTGTTGGGTATTACAAGTTGAAAACACTCAGTATATCTGGGGTTAAATGTTTGCTTATGTTACTCACAGGAAGTCACATGTTTCTCATGTAACCAACGTTCTTTAGCTGTAGAATACCTGGGAATTTTCTCCCTGATCTAGGAATTTGATTG
Organism: Gekko japonicus; assembly: GCF_001447785.1. Classification (NCBI taxonomy): domain Eukaryota; kingdom Metazoa; phylum Chordata; class Lepidosauria; order Squamata; family Gekkonidae; genus Gekko; species Gekko japonicus. Next base: position 134,026 of record NW_015163634.1, on the reverse strand, counting down.
GGACTAAAGTGTCAAGGTGTATTAGCATTTTATGGCTCTCTTCCCGTCTTTGTTTTGGTGTTCTGAAGAAGAAGAGTAGCCATAATCTCTCTTCTTCTAGTTTTGTCTTTGTAGAGTAAGGATGTAGCAGATTTTGCGCTGTTGTTATTTTCATCCCAGTTACCCTTCCCATGCTAGAATTTAGTAAAAACTTTATATTTTAATCACACATGGACTCTGAGTCTGAATTATTTTACTCCGGGACTGCTGGACTATCTTATCTCTGCTAAATACCATTTTTTCAATATCTCACTATCACCCAACACCTTGCATGCAGCTTGAAAATTCAACACTTTCACCTTTGTGACAAACCACCAATTGATGTTTTGTCTGAATCACAAACTACCATTTGTGGCCTTCCCTTCCAAGGTTTATTGCAGATTACAGTTTGTGATTCAGACAAGATTCAGACAACTATGGCTTACCATAAAAGTGGAAGTTCTAAACTGGGATGAGAAGGGAAGAGAACAGGACTGGGTCAAGGTATTTGCTGCCCATACAAAGTACACCTATCCCTTGCTGGGCCTTGTGCCAGTCCCCTCCTCTGCTTCTGGGTGAGAGCAAGCCTTGTAGGTCATTGGTGCTCTCAGTGTGGTGCTCCAAGCAGTTGGACGGTGGCTTGGCAGGAGAAATGGCTCTGGAAGGGAGAAAATGGACAAGTCTGAAGATTCACTGACATAACACAATACAACCACGCAAAGAAAAGTCTCATGGTTTAAAAAGTCTGCAATTTTTTTTAAAAAAAGAGTGTTTTTTCCTCTCCAGTAACATTGCTAGTCACAGTGACGGACTTCCATCTGGAATCAGCTTCTCTATCAGTCAAGCAATTACTGGGTGACTAAGGAAATGTTATAATCGCTCAATTTGTCTCTGAATTGCAACTGTCTATAAACTCACCAAGCATTTATGAGAATAAATGAGATTGGAATTCTAGCACTCTTTAAACACTTGCTTCTTATTCACAGACAATGGCCTGACCCTGATACTGTGCTTTTATTGGTAGTCTCCACACTAAGATTTTATGTGGTGGCACAGCCAGTTATAAATCACAGTAATAAATCATTCCAAGTTATAAATCAATGAACTGGTTGCATCATAACCAATCATGAACATTATCAATAGTTTAATTATATTGCTGCTGTTGTGGCTAAAACAATGGCATAAGGGCCCCAAAATCTTATGTTTGTGTCCTGTGCAAGAACTCCATCCATAAATGTCTGTCATATACAGGATCTTAAAGTCTGAAAACTTTAGAGGCTGGGGGGGGGGGGGGGGGGGGGGGGGATACATCTTTATATAAAAAACTCCAGAATCCCCCCTCCTTTGCTTCCAGCCTGATGAAGAGGTTCTGGTGAATTTGAAAGCTTGCACCCTCTTCTGTGTCATTTTGGTTGCTCCTAATAAAAAGTATTACATGGATTGTGTTCCTGTTTTTTTATTGTCTTTTCATTAGAGGGAGACTACTACGGCTATATTACTGCAAACATGGATGATAAGACAATAAGGCAGAACAGAATGAACCCTGGAAATCAACAAACTGGATCCAGGAGGACTGAGGTTTTTTAAACATATGAGACTTACTTGGGAGTAGCATTTAATCAGAGGTATTATTGGCCTCTGGGATTCTACCTGCAAGAACGACTGTCATTTCTGCTTCCGTTGCCACAAACAGAGCTTACAAGCTGAATCAGGAAATATTTATTTGAGCATGCGAGTTCACTGAACTTTTAGTTGGGCCTTCTGTACAGTAAGGAGCTCTCAATCAACAAAGAATCTGTTATTTTTTCGTTTCTCAGAAATGTCTAGCCCACCTCTTTTATATATCTACAAGTGGGGTCCCGCAAGAAATGTGCAGGAGCAGCTATCCCATTCCCTCCACCTCTTCTTCTTCCCCTGTCCCCCTACTTCTCTCACAC
>NW_015163634.1:108917-132046 GCF_001447785.1 Gekko japonicus | reverse complement strand
CTCTCTCTCAACCCTCCATGCATGTCACTTCCTTTCTGCCCCCACCCCATCACTCCTTCTGCCCCTGTCACTCTCCCGGCCTCCCAGCTACTTCCTCCCCCCGCCCTGGCAGCAGTGGCACCAGCCGCTCTCCAGGAATTATAACGGATTGCCCAAATACGGAGATCAGTTCCTCTTAGGGGTGCCAGTTCCATGTTGGGAAATTCCTGGATATTTGGGCGGTGGAGCTTTGGGACAATGAGGTTTGAGCTTGGAAGTGACCTCAGCAGGGTATAATACCATAATCTCCACTCCACTCTTCAAAGCAGCCATTTTCTCCAGGGGAACTGATCTCTGTCACCTGGAGGTTGGCAAAATTAGTTCCCCTGGAGGAAATGACTGCTTTGGAGGGTGGCGTCTATGGCATTATATCTGACTAAAGTCCCTTCCCGCCTCAATCCCACCATCCTCAGGCTCCACCCCTCAAATATCCAGGAATTTCCCAACCTGGAGTTCCCACCCAATAGCCAGCCTACCTTTTCCTGTCCCTCTGTCTTCAGCTTTCCATCTCCTTTCCCTCTGCAGCTTCTACTAAGCAAAACTATGGTCTTTCTCCACAGTGGAGACTAAAGCAGTTTACATTCTTTTCTCCTCCTTTGTATCCACACAACAACTCTATGAGGTAGGTTAGGCTGAAAGTATGTGACCGGTACAAAATCACCCAGTGAGCTTCCACCGCAAGACGGGGGTTGAGTCTTGCAAACCCTACTCTGAATCTCTGACCATTATACTACACTGACTTTCTTAGGGTGGCTGCTGTTGAACACTTAGTTGAATTATGCAAGTCAGGTGGTATCAAGTCACCCAGAGGGTGCTGCTAGGCCTAGGTTTGCCAAAGGTATTGGTGAGGAATTCAACCCTCCCCAAGTCCCCTCCCCTTTTTTGGATTTTTATACAGACTCATGGAGTCCCCTGAGTGTTTAGAAAAACCTGTTGGGGGAGAGTGTGCCCCCAATCTGAGGAAATAAGTATCCGCATGCAAAGGGGACTGTTGAGAATTAGATATATAGATATCTATATCTCTCTCTATATATATAAATACGGGTGTCCTGACTGATTCATCAATGCCCAGCTCAAACCCATGAATCTAAGAACACGAAATTCGGGGAGTGAATTCCTTCCATGATGTCAGTACCCACTAAGAAGAGATTTTTAGAAATTTGACCCCTAAGGGGGTGAAAAGGGGTAACCTGTGTTTTCCCAAAGGGGTAAAAATTTACTGTGTGCCTGGCAGGCTGCTGCCTGCTTGCACCCCCCCATCCCCGATTGGTCAGCTGTGGAGCCTAGCATTCTGAAGTAAAAACAAGTCACAGGAAACCGCAGACAGTTGAAAACAGTTGGTATTCAGGGAAGTTCTGTCTTTTGTGTAATAACATCAGTGTTTCAAGACTCCTGAATAGGGGTTTCACAAAAAAGTCAGTATGGCAATACAGTTTGTGAACGTTCATGGGACATGGTACAGGACCTTTCTAGGAGCCATTTTGATACGTGGCTCCCTCGTGAACCTGAAGAAGGCTCCTCGCAAATGTTGTGCCAGATACCCTGACACTAAAAGGAGGAAGCAACTTAGAGATGCGGCAAAGAAATATGCACATAATATTTATTTATTTATAATACTCCTGCAGTGCACCGAGTGGCAGTGGCCAAGTACCAGCAAGATCATACCGAGCTGCACAGAGCATCACAGTCTTGATATGAGCAAAGCAATACTGGAACATAAGTAGAGAGGCGATCACTTCCAAGGAAGGTCAGGGCTCACTCAGGCATGGCATATGATCCTGATGGGGCTTATGAGGCAGAACTGTAGCTCTCGGTACCATGATGCACAAATGCCAGTACTGCAGTGACATCAAGAGGAAGGAGGAGGCCGTCAGCATGTGTTGTAGCAATGGCAAGGTACAACTCTCACCCTTCGAACCTCTCTACAGCCCGCTACTGGATCATGTTCATAAGTACAACAGATGTTTCAACATGACATCATTTGGGGTCAAGCAGGTTCTACGAGACGGCTTCATACCCATCTTCAAAGTTCAGGGACAAGTGTATCACTTGGTCAGAAGTCTGCTGCCAGCACCTCAACACGAAGCCCAATTCCTGCAAATCTATTTTGTGGGCAAGGACAAAAATGACCTTTGCTTGAGGTGCAGCAACGTTCCCGATGTCTAACAGGGATTAGTCAAACAACTGCAGAGGATGCTACATGACATCAACAGCTACATAAAGGACCTGGAGACCATCATGGACATGATACCTCAAACATGCAAGACATTCAAAGTCATCATCCACGCAGACAGAAAGCCCACTGACACTCATGGAGGTCACTTCAAAGCACCAACAGCAAATGAGGTAGCTCTGGTGATTGTTGGTCAGTAATTCAAGCAGCGAGACATCGTGCTGCAGAGCCATGACGACACACAGGCCTGTAGCTAACCAGGGGCCCATGGGGCCCGCCCCCCGTGATTTTAATGGGCCCCCTTCCCAATCCTCGGCTCCCCTCCCTCCCCCCGGCCCCCTTCCCATCAGGGAGGGGGGAAGGAGCCCAGCCCCGTGCGGAGAGCCCCCATACGCAGGGCCAGCGCACTCGCCTAGAGCGCGAGCTGCCCCCCTGGGCGTGGAAGGAGAAACAGGGGCAGCCAGCGCGCCTGGCCAACATGGCGGAGGGAGGCAGCGGCGCAGTCCGCAGGAGCCCGCACGCTCCCGGCACTAGGAGCCGGAGGAGCGTCCTCCATGGAGCCAGGTGCCGCCGGGGCACCAGCAGGAGCAGGAGGAGCCGCCCCCACCGCCTCGGTGTGAGCAGCCAGGCACCCAGGGAGGAGGGAGTCGCTGTGCAGAGAGACATGCCGTCAGCCCTCACAAAGGGAGGGAGGTGGCGGCAAGGCACCTTCTTTCTTGGCCACTGCTGGGAAAAGGAAGAGGAGAGCCGGGAAAAGTCAGGGCAGCGAAGTGAAACGGACTTTTCCCGGCTCCCCCTCTTCCCCCCCCCCCCCCCCTGTGAGGGCTGATGGCGCGTCTTCTGCCCAGGCTGTGTGTTGGGGAGCAAACTTGGGCCTCCTCACCCCCACTCCAGGGTTTTTTGCACACGAGGAGAGGCTACATTCTGGCGCCCCCCCCCCTGCCCATCAGTGGTGGGCACAATAACAACTCAAGTTGGGATTCCTGGTAGGCACTTGCAGCTTCTAAAACTTTGCATGTCCGGAGTCCAGCGGGGTCCCACGGTGTGTGTGTGTGTGAGAGTGGAAGGCGTCATATTGTTCTTTTGGCTTTAGATTTAAATACAGAATGCATTAAGCGAGGGGTTTGCTCTTGGAAATGGATGTCAATCAAGCGGGAAGGTTGGGGACGGTCTCCTTATTCTTGCGGCATTGACTTGTACTTTTCGAATACTTTTGCATCCTTGACTTTCCGGCGCTCTTGTCTTCCTTCCCCTCGCACACTTTTCTGTGAGGGCAAGACAGCCTTGTTCCTCCCTCACCCATTCGCGCCCTTTTTCTTGAAGGCAGCAAAATAGCCCTGTCACCGCATTCCGTTCCAGAGCGGCAGCGGCATGGGGGGGGGAGTGCGCAGTGAAAGCAAAGTGGCAGACACCTTCCAGCAGGTTGAAAAGGCTTCTTGGGGAGAGGAGGACGAGGCGCGAGAAGCCACACAGCCGCAGAGGGCTGCAAGCAGGGAGGGGGTGGGTAAGCAGGCGGCTCTGAGGTCACGGGAGGCAGGCTGTAGCCACACCAGGCAGGCAGCCGAAGTCGAAACGTGGTGGGGCGCTGAGACGGGGAAGGGCAGGGATTTCTCTCTTTTTTTGCTTGGAGTGGCCGTCTAGCAGTGGCGCGGTGAGGGAGAGGCGAGGCCAGCACAGTCCACGATGCCCTCTGTGAGAGGAGGACCGACTGGCGGCAGTGGCTCACGGAGGCAGCTCCATGTCGGCGACCAGGGATTAAGAGGCGGTGGGGGGGAGACACCAATCCCGGCGGGACTGAGGTGGGACCGGGACGCGGGACCAACGCCGCCTTCCCTCCCTCCTCCCTCCTGGAACTCCGGCAGGGAGGACCCAAAGCGGAAAGGCAGGCCATGGCTGACTGGAGCGCCCCGACCTGTCACCCATGTCCCCTTCCTTCCCCCAGACTGGCTCTTGCTCACTCTCAGACTAAACTTGGTTGGTCTCAAGGGTGCCGCTGGACTTGGATTGTGTTCTCCCCCGCCCCATTTCCAAATAACGGAAGTTTTGAAATCATTCCTCTCAAAGGGTTAACGAGACATAGCTGCAGTCCTTGACTGGCATTCAGGGTGAGGGAGCGGGGAAAATTAGCCGCGAAAGTCATTTCTTCCGGGTCCTGTCCTGTCCAAGTCAAGGCAGCTTCTATTTGATGCTTCCGAGGCTGGGAGGGAGCTGGTGAGTTCAAAGAAGGGGATGGAAAAAGAGGGCAATTTGGAGCGGGAGGGGGGGTGCAAGACCCAAGGCAGAGATAAAGGTGAAGAAGAAAGGCAGGCAGCTGCAGAACTGCGGGGAGGGGAGGGGAGAGAACCGATACCCCCCCTTCCCGATCACCTGCTTCCCCCTTTGCTCCTTCCTTGAAAATGGTTCCTGCAGTCTCTTCTTGCATCTGGAGGGGGGGGACTGAATAGAAAAACGATGGGATATTTATAGTTGTCTGTGGGGGGAGGGGACTCTGGGAAGAAACCAAGGGGGGGTTAAAGACAGAGTAGTGACCGGTGGAGCTCCCCTAGTAGATGGCACTTTTAGGGTCCAATCCTGCCAAGAACAAAGAACCATTAAGATCCCCACAGCATGAAAGAATCACCCCTCCCCTTGCATATATATATATTTAACATGCAGCCTAAAAGCTTGGTTGTGTTATTTTGGTTGGGTTTCATAACAGATGCCATGGGATATTTGTATTATTTATTTTGCCTCTTGCTTTGGATCAGTTGGCTCACAACTTTTATGGGAGTAGCTCACAAAGTAGAAGTTTTGCTCACAAAACTCCACAGCTTAGAGGGAACACTGGTAGTGGGGCCCCTGAGAAAAACATGGGCCCCCTGAGCAAAAAGTTGTTAGCTACGGGCCTGACAACACACTGTGGTGCATCAGCAAAATCCACTGGCTGTACGACGCCCTGCAATACCCGCTTCTGCCATGACAAGGACAGCTACTCCATTGCCCTGCCTCAGCGCAACCCCAACACCACATTGCCCCTCAAGAAAACAGCCTCTGCAGCGAGTTTCTACTCCTACTGCATCATGGTCAGGCAAGGGGAGATCAACCACCTGGTGTACTTCCGGTCCCTCTTCAGTCAATTTTTGATAGACATGTATGCCAAAATAGAGACTAAGAAGTTGAACTACATTAGGAACAACCAGGCGCAGCTGAGAGCAGACAGCTACATTCACCTGATGAATGCTGTGGGGAGGCAGGATGCTGATGCTGCTCAGCTAGGTCAAATGGTGGTGCTCCCATCATCCTTCACAGGGGGACCTCGTTACATGCATGAGCAGGCACAAGATGCCATGACATACGTCCACCACCATGGCTGTTCAGAAATATTAATCACTTTCACCTGTAACCCCAGGTGGAAGGATATCACAAATGCACTGCTGCCTGGCCAAAATTCCCACAATCATCATGACATCATAGCCAGGGTATTCCGTCTCAAGGTGAAGAAGATGATGGCTCTCTTGAAAAAGGGCAGTTTGGGGGAGTGCAGTGCTTCATCTACTATGTGGAGTGGCAAAAGCAGGGTCTGCCCCACATCCACATCTTGCTGTAGCTAGAGCAGCGCATCTCCCCTGACATTATGAACAAAGTAAGCTGTGCCAAAATACCTAACCCTGAGCAAGACCCAGTCCTCCACATCGTCAAGACCAATATGATTCATGGGCCCTGAGGCAGCTTGAACCACAGCTCACCCTGCATGAGAGGAGCCAAATGCACCAAGAGGTACCCCTGCCCACTTCTCAAGGACACTCAGACAGGAGACAATGGATACCTGCAGTATCGCAGTATGTTTCTCGCTGACAGTGGCTTCACCATAAACATCAAAGGGATAGAGCTGGACAACCACTGGGTAGTACCCTACAACCCTGTCCTGTCCCGTATTTTCGATGCTCACATCAACATACATTTGCAAGTACATGAACAAGGGTAGTGACCAGGCGGCTTTTGCCCTGGAGAATGAGAGGGATGAGGTGAAGTTTTATGAGAGTGGCTGGTACATCAGCAGCTCCGAGGCAGTTTGGAGGATCCTGGCATTCCCCATTCATGAGAGGTACTGCACTGACTTCCATCTCACTGTTCACCTTGAGAATGGTCAGCGTGTGTTCTCCACCTCCAACAACTTGGCCAAGAAGCTCAGCTACCCTCCTCACACAACACTCTTTTTTCGAGCTATGCAAAACTGACTATTTTGCAAGAACCCTCCTGTACTGTGATGTCCCTTCTTACTTTGTATAGAAGAATAACAACTTCATGAGAAGGAAGCAGGGGAAGGATGTCAATGGCTGGCCAGGAGTGAAGAAGGACCATGCGCTGGGATGTGTGTACACCCAAAAAGCACCGAGTGTTATCATCTCCGCCTACTGCTACATGAGGTTCAAGGCCCAACGTCATTTTCAGATCTGAAGACTGTGAATGGTGTCTTTCATCCCACATTCCAGTCTACATGCAAGGCGTTAGGTTTGCTGGAGGAGGATAAGCACTGGGATACTACCTTGGAGGAAGTGGCCCTGTGTGATTCTCCCTTCAAGCTACAGGAGCTCTTCACAGTAATGTTCTGTCAACTCCCTGATCCTCTGTCTTTGGGAGAAATACAAAGACAGTCAGAGGACATCACACAGCAGGTAGAAAGGAAGTTGCAACTCAGTACCCAGCAGGTGACGCACGAGGTTTACAACAGATGCCTGGTGCTGACTGAGGACACAGTATGGGCTTTGGGACAACAAATCCTGCCACAGTATAGCCTGCCTCAGCCAACAAGATCTGGAAGAATTTGGGGGAACAGGGAATACACAAGAGAGGCCAACTATGACACTTATGCCTTGGCACAAGTGGTGTCGAATAACGAGGGTTCACTGACAGCTGATCAGCTCGCTATCTATCGGCAGGTCCTCAGCAGCGATGACTCAGTGCTGGTCAGGTCTTTTTCCTGGATGCTCCTGGTGAAACTGGAAAGACCTTCCTCATCAATTTGCTTCTTGTGAAGGTAAGGAGTGATCATGGCATCAGCTTGGCTGCCACAGCCTAAGGCATCGCTGCTACACTATTGGAGGGAGGCAAGATGGCCCACACTGCCTTCAAGCTGCCTCTCAACCTCAACCACACAGGAGACCCCTATGCAGCATCTCAAAACAAAGCAACATGGCCCAACTGCTGCAGGACTGTAAGCTCATTGTTTGGGATGAGAGCACCATGGCACACAAGGGGTGTTTTGAAGCACGGAGCATAACCCTCAAAGACATTCAGGGCAATGATAGAGTGATGGGGGGAGTCACCATGCTGCTGGTTGGAGACTTCCGGCTGACTCTGCCAGTAGTGCCAAGGGGAACTCAAGCAGATGAGGTTAACACGTCTGTCAAGGCATCATACCTGTGGCCACTCATCAGGAAACTCTCACTAAGGATGAACATGAGGGTCCACTTGAGACGTGATGTGTCCACTGGGGAATTCTCTGAACTCTTACTAAAAATAGGGGATGGAGAGTATCCCCAGACCAATGAAAAGGTGACCATTCCTGCAGGTCTGGCCTCAGCAGTGAGAACCCTACCAGACCTAATAGCCAGGATATATCCTGATATTGCCACTATCACAGAGAAGTCCATGGACTACCGGTGCAAGTGTGCCACTCTGACTCCCAAGAATGACAAGGCTGTCATCATTAATTAAACTCTACTTAACTCTTTTGAAGGGGCAGAAATGGAGTACAGATCTGTGGACTCGGTACTGCAAACTAATGATGCGGTTCACTACCCCGTGGAGTTCCTCAACATCCTCACCTCCTGGCTTCCCAGCCCACAAGCTTATCCTCAAAGTGGGAGCTCCAGTTATGCTGCTGCACAACCTCAACCTGCCCAAACTCTGCAATGGCACCAGACTCTGAGTGAAGCCCCTCCACAGGAACCTCATCAAGGCCACACTGCTCACCAGCAGTACTCAGGGGGAGTCCGTGTTCATACCAGGCATACCACTCATACCATCAGATAACCTCTTCCAGTACAGGAGGCTGCAGTTCCCCCTCAAGGTCTGCTTTGCTATGACCATCAACAAGTCCCAGGGGCAGACACTGAAGGTGGCAGGAATTGACTTAACAAAGGACTGCTTCTAGCATGGGCAGTTCAACGTGGCCTGCTCCATAGTGAGCTCACCCAGCAGCCTGGTGATCCTAGCACCTGAGGACACAACCACCAATGCGGTCTACAAAGAGGTCCTTCAGTAGAGGGGAAAAAGTTGTACATATTTCTTACTTCATTTTTTACACTACAATCTTCTCCTCTGTAATTCCTTCAACAAATGTTATACTTCAAAATTCTCTTCATTGATTTTCTCCATCAACACACTTCACATTATTCAAACACCTTTGTGAAGCTCAGATACTGTGCTATTATATTAGACCTGTCTTAAACCACACAAAAAATTCTCCCAATAAGTATTATAACTGGATTTATGGTAGTTAAATACTGTAGCGAAGTATGAGTTTCGAGCTAGTCTGTCTATCTATCTATCTGAAAATATGTTGATCTTGGTATGACATTAGTATGCTATTAGGGTTGCCAACTCCTACTTGGAAAATACCTGGAGATTTGGGGGTGTTGAGGGGAGGTACCTCGGCCAGGTAAAATGCCACAGAGTCCACCCTCCAAAGCAGCCATTTTTCCCAGGGGAACTGGTCTCTGTCATCTGGAGATCAGTTGTAATCCTATGAGATCTCCAGACTCCACCTGGAGGTTGGCAACCCTATGTGCCATTTATTCACCTAGTTCCTGTTGGGAGCTGGATATGATATTAGTGCTACAAGTATAGGTAAAGACAGAGCTCTGCCCTAACCAATCTGAGAAGAGACTGTATTCCTAGCATTGATAACTGAGTTTAGATACCTCTTTGGCATCCATTGTTCTGTAAGCAGATTTCACACAATGGGGGCTGTATTAAAATGATGCAACCATTATACATAAAGCTAATCTCTCCCACTAAGTCAGCATCCTGACACCCAGCTGTGGTTACATCTAAAGGCACCTTAGATGAGGGATTTGCTTGGTGTACTGGTTGTGTAAGAAGACATGTGGATCAAATGCTGCCAAGTTGGTTTCAGAATTGGTTTATTCAGATTTATGAGGTGCTGGTGTAGAAACAAGTATCACAATACAATTGGCACTGTTGCCTTTTAGAACAGAAGAGGAATCCCATCATCCTCTGCTGAGTAAACCCAGAAGAAAGCTTACTGCCAAGGTCAGAACAGGCAGAACTAATTGTGTAGGGTGAGATAACAGTTGTAGCATTTGCCCCCTCAAAAGAAACTGCTGAACTCTGTTTAAGACAAATCCCTGTCTGTTTTGAAGTCTCCCACTTAGAATTTACACCAGAAACAAATATTTGTAGATAATTTAGAAGCAGAGCCAATGCTACTTGTATCAACTTACGTCTGTAAGATGTGAGGAGGGAATTAAGAAATGCACAGTGAAAAGCAGAAGCAAGCTTTTCTAATGTCAGAATGGTCAAAGACAAATCTAGCTTGCTGGCTGAAAGCTTGGCTGGCAGAACAGCTGGGCACTTGCCAAGAAGCAAAGAATTAAATGGAACCTAAACTTTTCTTTCACAAAAAGGAAACCTAACTGAATGTGAGATCTAAAGCTAGCAACGCACATTTAACAGTGCATCCATCAGTATTATGACACACAGAATTTGCAGTTTCAATGGATGTTTTAACCAGACTGACATGCAAAATTCCCTTCTGCTCTCAGACCTGCTCTGATATTTACAGTCTGCCTTTATCACAAGGACTCAAGGTGAATTACACATAGAAAATCAGTACAATCAACAAATGGGACATTCTATAACCAATGCATTAGGATTGTAGAAATCTGGAACCATCAGAAAGAAATGAAGCATAGCATAAGAATTAACATGACACATTAAGTGGGAGAAAAATGACAATACAGGATCCTACTTACAATACGGCTATACACAGCAGTATAGACCACAGTCCCTATTTATCGAAGTAAGTTTGTGAACCATTTGGTTCAGTTCAACACTATTACCTGTGCAGAAAAGCCCTCTTGAACAGTTCAGTTTAGCATAGTGTACAGAAAGCCAGGAGAGTGAGAGCTATCCTGACTTCCTTGGGCAAGCTATTCCATAAGATGGGAGCCACAATGGAAAAAGCGTGTGTATGGGCAGTTGTTGATTTTGTACATTTGCAGGTTGGCACCTTTAGAAATCCCTGCTGACATGAGAAAAGTTGTCATTGCAGAGCACAGGGAGAGAGGCTGTCACAAATAAGAGGGGCCAAGGCCTTGAAGAGTTTTGTATGTGACAGTCAATACCTTAAACTGAGCCCGGGAACAGTGCATTACAGTAGTCTAGTCCTGATGTTACTGTGGCATGGACCCAAGTGGCCATATCAGTCATATTAAGATAAGGTGCCATCTTACAGGCTAGGCTGAGTTGGTAGAAAGTGTGTTTTGCAGCCGCATTAATTTGCTTCTCCAGCAATAATGCTGGATCCAGTATAACATCAAGGCTTTTAACTGAGTCAGCAAGAGTCAGTTGAACTCTATCAAAAGAAGAGGAACAATGTCCTTCAAGACCTCCACCTTCCCAACCAGCATTACCTCTGTCTTTTCAGGGTTTAGTTTCAATTTGTTCACTTTTAGCCAAATAACCACAGCAGCCAGGCAGTTATTCAGGACCATTACCACATTACCAGAAGATTTGGATAAGGATATCTAGAACTGAGTATCATCAGTGTACTTATGACAACCAACCCCCAAACTATGAATGATTTGTCCTAAGGACTTTACATAGAGATTGAACATAATGGGGGATAGAACTGTGCCATGTGGAACCCCACAAGATAAGTCCCTCACCTATGACAATTGGTTTCCAATAGCAGCCCTTTGAATCCATGAGGAATGATTTGAATCAGTTAACTGCAAACCCCCTGACACCTACTTCTGCCTCCGTGCCTCAACAAGATGGTATGATGTACTGCATTAAAGGCTGCAGATAAATCCAATAATAGCAACAGAGAAGTTTGGCCTTTGTCTTCATTCAGATGGAGGTAATCAACTAAAGCTAGCAGAGCCATCTCTGTCCCATAGCTTGGCCTGAAGCCAGACTGAAAGGGGTCTAGAGCAGATGAATTATCCAAGAAGACTTGGAGCTGGTCTGCTACTGCTCTCTCAATCATGTTGCTAGGAAAGGGCACATTAGAGACCAGGTGATAATTGGCCACATTATTTTTCTGTAGGGATGTTTTTTAAAGTAATGAATGGATAACCAACTCTTTGAGCGGCCAAGGGAAGGTGCTCTAAGTTAGTGACTGATACGTTAGTGACTGATATGATACTAAGGTTTGTTGAAGTGGTCCTTACATAATCTTAGCAGCCAGGGTGAACAAGTATCCAGGGTACAAGTTGTGGCTTTCACAGATCCCAGGATCTTGTCCACAACCATCACAGAAACTGGATCAAAAAGATCCATAAATAACCCACGTGGTATATAAAGCCTTTTTCTGGTTTACCTATGTCGTGACTGATATCTACATCAGAGAGTATTGTGGAAAACTTGGCAAAACAATCACAGCTAATTGTCTATTCCTAGGACACTAGAGACTCAGATTTAGGCATTTGCAGATCCTGAGCTACCTTGAACAGCTGGGATGAATGTAAACTAGACGATGCTATAATAGTAGAAAAATAACTTCCTTTGCCACCATCACTACTGCTTCATAGGTCTTACAATGAACTCTACAGCATGATCTGTAGTTTCAGTATAATTTCCCTGCCAACATCATTCTAGATGTCTCCCCTTAAACCAAGTGGCTAGGTTTCATCTCAAGGATAGTAGAGGTCAATGAGGGGCAACCTTGTCAATAGCTTCAAGGAACTTCATGTTCCACATTTCAACTGCGGCCTCAATAGAACACAGAGTTGGAATCTTAAAAATTCCCCAAAGCGTTCTGGAATTCAGTCAGATTCATGTACCTCCATTGGCAGTCCATTTAAACCATGCTCCCTCTCATGCAGAGTGCTGAAGCTACATTCACCTTGCCTTTAAGTAGGTAGTGGTCAGACTGTGGTTTAGGATGATCCTCCTGTCCTGAAACCAAATCTTCTGTCAAAGGCTCTGTGCAAAAGATTAAGTCCAGAGTGTGACCTCTTTCATGTACCGGGCCAGTTACAATTTGGAAGAGACCCAAGGCAGTCAAAGAAGCTATAAAATTCTGGGTCAGTCCAACAAAGTACTGTTGGCATGAATGTTGAAGTTCCCCAGAACTATCAGTCTAGGAGCCTCCAACACCACATCCAACAGTACCTCTGCCAACACACTAAGGGTATCCACTGGGGACTAGGTGGCCGGTAGACAAGAAGAATGCTTTATCTGTTCTTAGTCCCTAATGGAAGGAGCATAGACTCAATGGTCAGTGATAGTTTGCACTGGAAGTCAACAGAAGTTGAAGGTTTCATGGAGGATAATAGCCATGCCTCCTCCCTAGCCAGCTGTGTGTGATTGGTGGTGGACTGCATAAATAGAGGGTGTCATTTGGGACAGACACACCATATAACAGTCCAGTGGCACAGTCATGAGATGCTGAGATTACAGATGTCCAAGAGGTATGGGTCTATGTCCTGAATGTGTGGAGAAAGGATATGAGAGTTATATCCCCTGGCCCAGCCCCTGACCTCCATGCATTTAAGAAGTCTATTTGCTTAAAGCCTTCATGTGTAAAGCCTAAACGTATTTATTTCTTTAAGACATTTATATACCCCTTTATATATGCCACAACATTCATATCAACAACAGATTTAAACAGGCAGTACAACAACAGATCACTGTAATGCTCTCTTCATGTGGCTGCCCTTGTCACAAATCTGGAAGCTGCAGCTCGTGAAAAATGTGGCGGCCAGGCTGTTGATGGGTTTCCTCGTGCGGGAGCACATCCAGCCTTTGCTAAAGGGACTGCACTGGCTGCCGATAGCATACTGGATCCGCTTCAGGGTGCTGTTTTTGATCTTTAAAGCCCTTTATGGTCTGGGGCCTGCTTACCTAAGGGACTGCCTTTCCCCATATGTCCGCCAGAGAGCACTGAGGTCAGGGTCCCAAAACCGTTTGACCCTCCCTGGACCAAAAACGCCAGATTGGCCTCCATCAGGGCCAGGGCCTTCTCCATAGCAGCTCCACACTGGTGGAATGAGCTCCCAGAAGACATCAGGGCCCTGAAGGACCTTTTACAGTTCCGCTGGGCCTGCAAAACAGAGCTCTTCCACCAGGCCTTCAATTAGCAGCCACTACCAACAACACCTGAACTGGAGTCAGGCCCACTATGTCAACAACAACAGCCTGTGAAGTCAACAGCAACAACCTCTGGCCATATGTTTTTGTTACATTGGCTACACCACGGCCTATAGAGATTAGGATATACCGCCACTAGCACTTTAACTGCACTTACTGTTAATTGTTATATGTATGTTTATGAGTTTTTATTATGTATTTTAATGTATTTTAACTTTTAATGAAAGCCGTCTGAGCCTGCCTTGGCTGGGAAGGTGGGATACAAAAAGAAAGAAAGAAAGAAAGAAAGAAAGAAAGAAAGAAAGAAAGAAAGAAAGAAAGAAAGAAAGAAAGAAAGAAAGAAAGAAAGAAAGAAAGAAAGAAAGAGCGCTTAAAAAATAATAATTCATCCATTTCCCTAGGGTTGCCAAACTCCAGGTGGTAGCTGGAGATCTCCCGCTATTACAGCTGATTTCCAGGCAAGAGAGAAAACCTGGAGAAAATGGCTGTTTTGGAAAGTGGACTTTATGGCATTATACCCCATTAAAGTCCCTCCCGTCCTCAAACCCTGCCCTCCTCAAGCTCCACCCCCCCCAATCTCCAGGTATTTCCCAACCTGGAGTTGGCAACTCTTTGTTTCCCCCTAAAGATCACCACAATTGACTCTTTCTGCATTTCTCTCAGCAGCTGTTGCTAAATGTTCACAGGGTCTTTAGTATGTGTAACTTGGGACAGGCCATCTTCCAGGATATTGGGTCACACATAGGAGCCTAGGCATGAAGCCTGTGTTCAAACAAGTTGCTTGGCCTTATGGAATTGAGGCCAATGGGTGTGAACCTAGCCCACCCATTTGTTGATTTGTCCAACACTTGTTTCAGCATAACATATTCACTTATTTATTTGGGGATATTATATGCTGCATCTCATGTGGCAGCCCACAAATAAAAAATAACAACTACCAGTTCACATATTTTATTACATTTTACCTGTTCTCTTAAAATTGAAAAGGTTTGTAGTAAACTAGTAAGAAACAAAGCAGAGGGCTGGAGACAGAGGAATGAAGCAGGATGTGGAAAGGACATTTATTTATTTATTTATACCTTCAATTTGTACCCCGCTCACCCCCGAAGGGCTCTGAGCGGCTTACACGGTGCATGGTGTAGAGACCTATGCAGAAACCCTAACTATGGCCACAGTACGTCTGGGGTGGGGGGAGCCCTACCAGGTACCCTCCTGGCTCCGATCGTTCATTTATCTGGCGAGTGGGCGACTTCTTCCAGTTCTCTCCGGTGCATCTTCCACGGCCTCCGCTGTTCTTTCGGCTCTCTGGCAACTCCTCTCGAGGGCTGTTGGTTATGGGCCCTGGTGCGCAGCCACGGTGGGCGTCACAATGTCCTTGCGGCTCCGGATGTCCTCCTGCTGGCCACGTCATCAGCTGCCGAGCCAACCGCCTCCTTGGGATGTCGCTGCCTCTCTTCATCTCCTCCGTGTTGACCGCTGTCGTGTTGCCGCCGCTTCTCGATTCCTCGCTCGGCTAGAGCCCAATTTCGAGGGAAGGGTACCCCCCTGTCCTCCTACGGACAGGTACCCATTTACCTAATTGCCCCAAGGGGCTTTCGGACTGCTGGGTTGGCAGGAGCTGGGGCAAGGGTCGGGAGCTCACCCCAACCACGGTGGTATTCGAACCGCTGTTACAGCTGTTCGAGATGACTATTTCTACAGGCATTTAACTGCCTTTGCCACCACCCCCCATCTGTGAAGAATGGGACATGAGAAACTGTTTTGAGAAGACCACTTTTTGCACCAGAACAAAATTCTGAAAAAAGCCAAATACGGAAAAACTAGTAAAACGTTACATGCTTCCTTACTACATACCTGTACCTGATAACTATGGCCAGGATGGGGTTAATCAGTGCTACCCATGTTTACTGAACTTCTGTTTTTTGGTCTTCAAATATCCTCTGAAGACCACACACAGTACTGTCCTAAACAGAGTTGCACTCTTTTAAGCCCAATGATTTAGATGGGTGTAATTCCTTAGAATGGTACTGAGTGTAAGAAATTTCAAACTGCAGTCAGATGACAAGTGGGGCGCATTCTGATCGCGTTGCAACTTTACTCCAGTGTTTTTTGTGCTGGGGAATATCGATCAAACATCCCCCAGTAACTGGCTGAGCCACGGAAGCACCCCACTGCTGGCCATCCAGACTTGGCCACCTTTGTTCCGGAAGGGAGCCCCATGCCTGCAGGTGCAGAAGCATCATCTTCTGGCTGGCAGGGACTCCCAAGCAGGGCATGTCTAAACACTTATGCACACCTCACTAACTTTGAGGGGAAAATGGCGGCCATAAACCCGAAGCTCCAGGCTTCCCAAACGGCTTGGCCACACAAGGCAATGATCACATGTTCAGGACTACAGAATGCTCCTATCAACATCAGACTTTCCCCGGTGTCTGTTTAATCCATTTGGGAGACAGATTAGAATTGGAGCCTGACAACTGGGGAATGGTGGGAAGATGTCACATTCTGTTTGTCCCCTTTTAATACATAAGGGAACCACATGGCATGTGGATGAAACTGCCCATCCGACCGCAGCCTCATACTCTGGTCTGTTGTCTATAATACACATACCTCTGTGTTCGTTATAAAGGATACGAACACATGCATAGGTCACCACTGGTGACTGGGAAAGGTTGAGTACTCCACTCATGAATTCTGGAGGGAAAACACCACTGCCTTTACACATTTTATGCCTTCTTCATTGACACTGTGTGCATATGTTTTGCACTTGAATATATTTACTGAATAGTTTTGGGCAAATCACTTTCTCTTAGGCCCCTTTCACATTACCGTTCTAAACTGGATGTTATCCATTGTTGGCCCAGTTCCAAGGAAAGCGATACAGGGACAGATACAGCAAATTTCATTCCTTTAATGAGCCATCTCTGAAGTGATCTGGCCATTTCAAACAGAGTCATGCTTCTTCCCCCTACTCTTTTTCGCCACGCAATCTTCATCGAATGTTTTTTGAATGTTCTAAGTTGAGCACTACAGCACTAGACCAATATAACACTACTCAATGTATCTCGATGGTTCCAGGACATCTCAATGGTGCCACTGTAGCACTGAAGTGCTATATTGGTCTAGTGCTATGAAAAGTCTGTCTGAAAGGTCCTTTAGAAAGTTTCTCATCCATGAGTGGAGAAAACAATAATCTACCTCACAGGTCTCTTTTAAAGGCATGAATTAAATTATTGCTGGAAAGTATTTCCCCTGTAGATGTCTACATAAACATCAAATAAGAAGGCAACTGGGGTAAATATGGCTCTGTATTACAGCTTTGGCCCTGATCTAGACGGGCCAGGCTAACCCGATCTCATCAGATCTCAGAAGCTAAGCAGAGTCAACCCTGGTTATGACTTGGATGGGAAACCACCAAGGAAGTCCAGGAATGCTATATCCAGTTAGGCAATGCAAACCACCTCTGTACGTCTCTTGCCTTGGAAACCTTACAGGGTTGCCATAAGCTGGCTATGATCTGATGGCACATTCTACCACCACCATTTCAGTTTTGACTATATCTTCAAGTGATGACTTTCATGTGTGAAACAGTCACATGCCTCCTTTACAATGGAGAAATATCACAGATTCAGCTGCAAGTCATCTAGGGAGAAGTGATGGAGCTAACTAAGAGCTACTAGATGTATGTATAAAATCAGTCTTTATTTTGCTAGTTTCATGAAGTGCTATCTAAGCAAATACAGGTCTGATCTAGAAAAAAAGTCACCCCAGTAGGGCTCTCACATTCCATAGTGTATTTATCAACTGCACATGGAATGACCCTGTCTAGAAAGAAGTTCAGAGGAAAACTGATTAACACATTCTCTTCCTGGAGGGGGAAAAAGTCAGGAATTTACAATTTCATGTTTGCACAAAAAACTATGACTGAAAACCCCCAACATATGTGCAGTTTCAAAAATATATGTCCTCAAACAAAACTCATTAGAAAAGACAATAATGCTAGGAAAAATTGAAGGCAGTAAAAAGAGGAAGACCTAACACGAGATGGATTGACTCAAGAAAGGAAGCCACGGCTTTCAGTTTGCAAGACCTGAGCAAGGCTGTTAATGACAGGACATTTGGAGGTCATTAGTTCACAGGGATACCATAAGTCGGAAGTGGTTTGACAGCACATAACACATGCACACAGTGCAAACATCTTGCATGTTTTTGTACACAATTTGCTGCACAAGTAGAATCCATTCAAAGATAGTAATAGATAATTACTAAAATTGGATTAGTTAAAACTTCTAAAAACACATACTTATTTGTAGTATGATACATTTGATTAAGGGCTGGGGTGGCTCAGAGGTTAAAGATGCTGAGCTGTAGACTGGAAGGTCTGTGGCTTGGCAGTTCGAGACCCTAGTGCCGCATGACGGAGTGAGCTCCTGTCTCTGGCCCCAACTCCTGTCAACTTAGCAGTTCAAAAGCAAGAAATTGCAAGTAGATAAATAGGCACCGCTTCAGTGGGAAGGTAACAGCATTCGATGCGCCTCGGCGTTTAGTCATGCCGGCCACATGACCACGGAAATGTCTTCACTCAGCGCTGGCTCTTTGGCTTGGAAACGGAGATGAGCATCGCCCCCTAGAGTAAGATTCAACTAGCTTTTGAGCAAGGGAAACCTTTACCTTTAGATTTGATTAAACTGCAAGTTCATAAGCAGCTCTGCTTAGTGAGAAAAGCACTGCTGAACTCCCAGTTTTATGTATCTAGCATTAATAATATATCTAATTCAGGTGGATAGCCGCGTTGATCTGAAGCAGCAGAACAAAGTTTGAGTCCCGTGGCACCTTTAAGACTTTGTTGGTCTTAAAGGTGACACTAGACTCAAACTTTGTTCTGATAGACTAAGGCCCCTGCCACATGGGGGGGGAGGGCGGTCAAAGTGCGGCTCTTTAGAGCCGCACCAAAAGTGACGGGAGGACGCCAGGCACGCTGGGGGTGGGGCCATGGCCATACAAGGGAAAACCATAGAGTTTTCCCTTGTATGGCTGTGGCCTCGCCCCCAGCATGCCCGGCATGCCTGCGTCACTTCTGGGTGACGCGCACGTCGGGGTGGAGTTCCCCCCGGGGCCCGATCCAACGGCGCCGGGAAACAGACCTCTGGGGCGGGGGTTTCCCCGCCCGCCGGGGGGACTTGGGATCCCTATCCCAGGCACGATCAGATGCCAGGGAGGAAGCCACTGAAGAGAGATGGAGGCAGCCGGCTGTGCATATGTGCGCATGTGCAGGTCGGCCAGGAGCCTTGAATGCTCCTGACGACGGACGCGCCGGTGATCCCACGACCGCTCTGGCTGCGGTGTTTCCAGTAAGTCCTGCTCTTTAGCAGGTTCTTTTTGTATATGCATTTTTGGCCTGAAGGACCAAAGCAGGGATGGGTGCGTACCGCTTCCCAGATGTTGCTGTGGGATTGCGCCCGTTTGCTGCGCCCCCGATCCATCCCTCTTCTGGACCTAAACCTCTCATGTGACCGGGGCCTAAGGCAGTCTTTTATAGACTGCTGATGCTGGTGTGGTTACAGGATACCCATTGTGGCTACATCATTTTATGTGGCTTTAAATAACTTCCTAATGTCTCAAATGTGTCTTTAAACTGCACTTTAGTTTTATCGCCATCTAATGAATGTTTTATATGGATTGTTTGTATTTTAACTGATGCTTTGTATTTCTGTTTTATTGTGTATGAATACTGCTTGTCAGTTTTGGAAGCCGCCCTGAGCCCGCTTGTGGGGAGGGCGGAGTAAAAGTGGAATAAATAAATAAATAAATAAATAAATAAATATAAAAATGATTAGAGCACAACAGAGAGCTGTAGTATTGCCATACTGGCAGACACAACTCTGTAGCTTAACTGCCTGGGTCCAGCCTACCTGAGGGACCGCCTTTCCCCGTACGTTCCCCCAAGAGCACTACGGTCAGGGGCCCAAAACTTACTAACCATCCCGGGCCCCAAGGAGGTCAAACTAGCCGCCACGAGGACCAGGGCCTTTTCGGTGGCGGCTCCTACCTGGTGGAATGAGCTCCCGGAGGAGATCAGGGCCCTGCGGGATCTGATGCAGTTCCGCAGGGCCTGCAAGACGGAGCTCTTCCGCCAGGCTTTCGAGTAGGAGCCGCCGCCCCTACTATACTACCACCGCCCTGAGGTCCCGATGAAACATCTATTATGGAACAATCCTTCTGCCGTCTCCTTGGGGACTTTGGACAGATGATCCGCCATCTTTGGAGTATGAATGGCACTGAGCACTTTGTTTATTTATGATTTAACTTAAGATTTTAATATGTAGTATATGTTTTAAATTTTTATGTATATGATTGTTTTACCATGGCAAGTGTTCTTGCCTCTGTAAGCCGCCCTGAGCCCTCGGGGGAGGACGGGGTATAAGTACGAAAAATAAATAAATAAATAAATAAATAACTTGTTGCATCGAATTTAGTACTGCTTCTATTTATGGCTGTAAACTATAACACAGTTGCGATTGAGATTTCTGTGCAATTACTCTAGACTAAAGTGGATTATCACTTGTTGTTTTAAAAGTCTACAACATATTTCTCTTGCTTCTACTTTAAAGCTGCAAGCCTCACCACCTAAGAGTTGTCCCACTAAAATCAATGTAACTGCCTCCAGAAATACATTGTATTTGACTCAGAAATGCAATTTCTTGCAGTCTTTGGAAATCTACAGTATATGCTTATGATTTAGTTCAAGCTATCTTAACAATGCAAACAATACATTTTTCCTAAAAAGCTTGATCACTTGGTGCAATTTTCAATTATTGTTTTTACAACAGGCTCAGAATTATAATTCTAATGATAACAAAGATTTCAAATTAAAAAATGCAAATAGAGCACAGGAATGAGATTTCCACAGCAAACTGAGTCCTTGAAAAGCTTTCTGTAGGTATGGTTTAAAACTAAATAGCTGTTACTTAATTCTTTCATTTTATTAGCCAGAGGCAAATTACTATAATATTGGATTTTTACCATTTTAAAAGTCTTTCAAGAAGATTTTTCTGAACAAAATTAACTAATCAATTAGTACACAGATTTATAAAACTGAGGAAACAGAACAGCCACCCCTGAGTGCAACTATACGAAGCCTTAATGCAGCTGCACATTTTCAAGGCATTTTTCAACCTTTTCAATATCTTCTGATAACCAATGCAGAGGTCAAGCCAAGTTTGAATCAATTTATTGAAGACCTTTGTACTAGTCTAGAAGACCATGGAGTTTTAAGAACACTTTGGTTACTTTTTAGTTGCACCCTAGTTTATGAGCAAGCTCCTTATCAACGTTTGAGGTCTAGCTGCCAGCATAACGCTTCTTGCTCTCTGCCAATACCCATGCCACATTAATAATCAATTATCAACATTTGGCTAGGTATTATTACCTGAATCTTTCCCATATGGATGTTGTTCCTCCACTGTGGCTACCAGTGGTGTTTGTGCAGGAGGCACCCTCCCATATCAAAGTATCCATATATTACTGAGGGCATGGGAACGGCCCAGAAAGGGTATGGGAACTGGCAATCATTCCTCAAAGTTAAGTGTGAAGATTGGGCCTCACCTCAAGCAATATTTTAACCATAGCAGAGTAAGAGCTTTCACACTCACGGGAAGATCTGAACTGCGATCAACCCGATGACTAAATATGCCCCAGTCAACTTCTGAAGAGTGCGCTAACTCAGTATCCTTGCACACTGTGGTGGACACAGAAGCTTTACAAGAATCAGCCGGGTTCCATGATCAAATGCAGAACTCTCCCACCAAGCAGAACAGACAAAAGCTGACAACTTGTCCCATGGTATGGACTACATATCTTTTACTATCTGCAATCTCAACAGCTAGAAAATGCAAGGCCTCTCTTGAAATATTATTCATTTGCATTCATAACTCACTGCTATGTCACCCTATGCAAAGTTCTGCCTTAACAATGCATTTTTAGCCAAACTTGTCTACTTCCAACATATCCCTTGTCTTTTAAGTATCTCTTGACACATCACTTTTCCTAAGGCTGAGATCAGACTTGCCATTTGGTGTGGAGGGGAAGGGACCCTATTTCCCCCGGTTGAAATTGACACAGTGTTACGCAAGCACACATCCTTTGTAGCTTCAGGCTCAGCCCGTCACTGCACGATCAGAGGGCATCTTCAGGTAAGTGTGCAGGGGGGGTTGCCTTCTGTTTCCCATGCGCATAAATGAGGAATTGCACCTCCACCCAGAGGGTTCCCCATGGAGTATGCAGTTATGCGCATACTGCTAAGCGAGGGGGGGAAATGGCATTGAGTTGGGATGGAATGAGCAGACCATCCCGACAGCTTGAGTGTGTGCTTGAGCAAACAGGGGAAAGTATGTCTGTGGCCCATTGGCAAAGATTCCCCAGTATCTTTTAGCTTTGCTTCCATGGTGAGGCAGCACAGGGTGCCGACAACTGTGGGACCTTTCCCAGATGTTGTTGTCTGATTGTGCAGCTGAGTCGGATCTAAAGGCATGTCTGACTGTGGACTAATACACAGAAATTAGACCAAATTAAACGTGTTTTACTTTGTTCCTTGTATCTGAACAGAAGGCAGACTTCCTTTAACTGCGGCTCCCCATTCCAGGTGAATCTAGTGCATTTGCTCCACACTGAGAATGGATGGAACAAAGACATATGACTCAGCTACAAAAATCAGGAATTTAAAAAGTTCACCTCTAGGATAAAACTAGCTGCCTGATTCCAGTAAAATTTACACATACCTTTGATCATCAGCATTTAGATTTTCTTCTTGCTTATAGTTACTCTGTAATGCAATGTGTACATTGATATATAAGTGGTTAAAAAGTATCAGCATAATCTTGATTCCTTCACTAGCAGTGCAATCCTATTCAGAGTTGTATCAATCTAAGCCCACTGAAATCAATGGATTTGGACTGGAGTAACTGCTGTAGGCAGTCTGATGGAGGTGGTTATTTCCCGCTCACTATGATTAAAGGAATGTGTGACACAAGGGTATTAGAGGGCACAAGCAAGGTCTACTAAGAAATAAATCCAATTTTATTCAATGGGGCTTACTCACAGGAAAGTGTTCTTAGGATTCCAGCCTTAGCCAGATATTTCTGTCTCATGCATGAGAGGTCGTGAAACGACCACACAGACCACTAGTTGCTCAAAATACTTTTGAATCACAACCAGATTTAACAGCTAATTTACCACTCTGAACCTAAAGGTATTTTAAAGGTATGGCAGAACATGCCTAGTGTTTGTTCAAATAGTAAGCAAATAAGGAGATACTCTATGATTAGAATGGAACAAGGGGGGACCCGCGATACTCGCGGGGGGGGAGGCAGAGGAGGAAGCAGCAGGAGGAGGGAAGTACCCCCCCATCCTGCTGGTTCCCCCCTGTCCTCCACCCCCCTCCATCTCCCCCCCAGCTCCTCTTCCCCCCTCACCCGGTACTGAAGCCAGGGGCGAGCGGACCACTTTGGTGGGGAGGGAACAGCGTTCCGTGCGCCTTGGTGTTTAGTCATGCCGGCTACATGACCACGGAAACGTCTTTGGACAGCACTGGCTCTTC
>NW_015163634.1:101892-108414 GCF_001447785.1 Gekko japonicus | reverse complement strand
TGTGGGGCCGGCCGGCTGGCTGGCTGGCTGGCCAGCCGGCTCCGGGGAGGCAGCGGCGGCGGCGAGGCCCGGCTTCCTCCCCCCCGTCGCCCGCCAGCCCGCCAGCTGGTCCGAGGCGGCGGCGGCGGCAGCGGCGTTGCAGAGCGTCTCCTGCGCATGCGCAGGAGACGCTCTTGCACTTTCGGGGGGATTTAAACATCCCCCCGAAATTTTTTTTAACTTTTTGCATTTTTGTGCACACGTGGGGACTGGCCCACGTGTGCACAAACCTCCCCCTCCCCCCCACCTGCCCCCTCCGTGCTGATTTAGCGATCCGCACGGAGGGGGCAAGTTGGCTATTAGATATATAGATAGATATAAAGGAGTCCCATGGCATGACATGAGAAATTGGGGTTACCCAATAAAATCAGATTAAGGACTGGCATAATTATTGGCACTGGTTTAGGTGGCTTTAAGATGATTAGACACATTCCTGGAAGGTAGTGCTGTCAACAGAATACTGCTAAACGGAACCTCCATGTTTAGAGGTAGTGTACCTCTCAATACCACAGTGCCAGGGAAGGCGAAGCAATGAGAGAAGGTTGTTCCCTTGATTATCTATTGACAATTTGTCCTGGAAACATCTGACTGGTTTGCTGTTGAAAATAGCATCTGTATGCCATTAATCCTCTATCTGCTGATTCTTGCGTTCTGACTACCATAACTGCACCTTTAGAAAAGCCCATGACCTACTTACAAGTGTTTCTGGGGAGCAACAAGAGGTGACCTAATTCAATAAAGTAGCCAAACTTTCACAGGATTTACACTTTGAACTACTGTTAGTTAAGTTTCAAGCCTAGAATACAGAAATATTGCTAATTGTTACAGTGACATTTAATAAGTGTGCTTCGTTTTGTGATACATTCCTCTATGTGTAGTATGGGAAATTCCACTGTTCGGATTATGCCCACACCCTAAACAATGTCACAAGTCAAAGTGATTTATTTAAATATTAGGCTACATGCCTTGGTGCCAGTGCTTCTTCTACTGCAAGAAGGTTAGGAGGACATGGTCACACCCACTTCTCCCTCCTCATACCTACCAGGGTAATCCCTATTCAATTAAAATACAATCCAATTAATAGCTTCCTAATGTGCAGAGTGGCCTTTTTAAGGGATAATATGAAACTCCCACCCTTTCTTCACTTACCCTCTTGGTGGTAGTTAAATTAATGGTGTTAAGCATCTGGTCACCCGGCCAGAATGACTCCATTCTACCAACCAACTTTAGCATTATTCTTCCCCCTGCTCACCCCTCCAGTAAATAAATAAAGCAGATAACCTGCACAGTAGCAGGATTCTGGCCAGCTGGCTGAAGGACTGGCTGGCAGGATACCTGTGCACTTGTCAAGAAGTGAGAATTTAAATGGAACCAGAGGCATAAAGCAAAAAAATAAATGGGATCCAAGTATGGGATTTGGAACTAACTGGCTACATTAATAATGCATCTATCATATTTATGGTTTTCTGACTATCAAAGTACATCCTTCACTCTTTTGTCTTCCAGTTCTATAAGGAGAAACAGGGTATTTCTTTTGCAAAACAGAAGCAGTTCAACAAATCCAAAAACAAGAAGAGTGTATGCATAACTTCACTACAAATACATGCACTACAATAAATTAGATTACACCCAAACACATTTACTGTGCTTGTATAACGTGCATACAGAACAAAAGTACAGATACCCACTTTACACATAAAAAGTCCATGCCCTGATGATATATTGTCCTTTTCACTAGAAGTGTGCACATGGATGGTTTGCTGGGATTTTTCCACTCTTTAAAAAATGTCCTGTTACAGTACCTTGGTTTGCCAATTAAAGTGAAGGATTTAAGCTGACACAGATCATAAATACATTTAAGCCAATTACCACTGTGATTGCAAACACATTTGCTTGCAAGTTTTATTGAGTTCACTTCCAAGGTAGTATGGGAGACGACCATAACCTTTAACCTCAATCCTAAATGCATCTGTCCCAATTTAAAAAAACTGTTATCTGTGTAAAGAAGCACTTCCACACAGCACTCCAGCAAATGTATTCACAAAGATGTTTACATGCAGCTTCTCAAGCACAGACAGCTCCTGTGGATGAGCCACAAAGTCACACCCACTGTGAAGACACAAATCAAATTTGCTTCAAATGACTTATATTATCATTTTAGGATCAGGGTGCCATTCTTGCTGTCAATTAAATCAGCTAGAATCCTAGTTGCTCTAGTCAGAAGTGCAAGAGAGAATTCCTTCCTCCAACACAAACCCCACCAAAATCAAACAATTCAAACTACTGCACATTTCTCTCAAAACATGAACAACTTCAACAATTAAGATGAAGAACACCAAACAGGAGTGCCATAAAGTACAAGGGGAAAATGATTCTGTAAATATGTTCTCGTAAATACTCATCCTTAAGTCCACAACCTGTTTGTGCAAAAAAGCCACTATGCCATTACTACTCGGCTATGCTATGCTACTCTACTTACCTCAATGTATGGTACAATTTTGCAGGAGAAATCCTCCAGCAGCCACTTCTTGGTGAGTTCTTGAAAGATCACCAAAGGCAAACAGAAGAAGATGATGAGGAAATCCCAAAAGGCCAAGTTGGCCAGTAACGAATTTGAGATGCTCCTCATGTAGTAGTTGTGGCACACGATACACATTACTGCCATGTTTCCCATTATCCCAATGCCAAAGATCACAATTGACAGGCACATGACTGCATAGGCACCATAAGATTCCTCAGTCAGGGGGTAGAAGGGGTTCTTGACTAAAGATGGTCGGAACGTTCCATTCCTGTGGGTACCAGCACTCCTCTCTCCCATGTGAGAACCATTCAAGGGCAGCAGCAGGGGAATATTTCTCTCTGCCTCTCTGTTCAGCGAGTTATTGTCATTTCTTAGAAAGTGGCTGTTCTTGAAAACTTTGACTTTTCCAGCTCCTCCTCTGTCCAGGGGATCATCAGCTCCCCGTTTACTTCTAATATGCCTCTTGAGGCTAATCCTTGTGGCTCCTCTTCTGCTTTCCTTCCCCTGTACTTCATCCTTAGGGAGACCAGTCCCCAAGGCTACAAAGTAGTCTTTGTTCAATCGGTTTTCACCCTGTTCTTTCAAAGGGCCACCAGACCATTCAGTTGGTTTCAGAGCATGAGAACCAGGAGGGGCAAGTTGTTCAACAGTCCAGTCATTGGGATCGCCATAATCCACCAGTGGAACCCATTCCTCTGGAGCTCTTGCTGTGGCCTTGGATCCACCTATCTGGCTTTTGCGCAAGGAAGCCAGGGAGATGCTCCCTAATGGGAATCCCATAATGGTCCAGATCTCCTCTTGCTTGGGTGTCCCTTGCTGAGACATTGCAAGAGCCACTTGACACCAAGATCCGCACTCTCTGTTCTTGCTCCTGACATCTGATGGCCACTCCACTCCATCCCTTTTCAAAGGTGGCTGAAACAATGCTACTTTGGCAACGGCAGAGAGAGCACCCAGAAGCCAAGCCAAGGCAAAGCGAGTCTGGAATGGGTGCATGCTTAGGAAGGGGGGGGGCTCCCAGGCTCCTTCAGAAACAGCTGTTGCCCAGCCTGAAGGAGTTGTCCGTTGCACACATTTCTCCCATAAGGCGACCCCAAAGCAAGCTGATCCGGCGAACAGTCGGGCAATTGCCCGCGGTCAGTCTTCAAGTTCTAGCCATGTCTCCAGCAAACGTATCCAAGATTTGGAGAATAAGCGGCAAAGCTCACAGCGGGGGGGAGAAAATCACGAGAAGAAGAATCCTCCCGTCTTGGCCAGGCGCGATTGTTCTCCTCAAGCCACGACGGCCTCTGGGGGACAGACCTTGAAAAAGTTGCAGCAACCTGCGTCTCCGACGATGAATGTAGCAAGTAGAAACGGTGCCGGCTGCCGAGCGCGCGCGCGCGCACACACACATTACCCTCCGCTTCGCCTTCCGCGGCCAGCGCTCCGCCTTTCCCAGCGACGGTTGCCTTGGGGCTCGCCCGCTTTGCATCCTTTGGAGAATGCCATTAGCCGGTTGCCTGCTTGCCTGGGGCGAAGGCGAGGCGAAGGGGCCCCATTGCCAGCTCCTCGCCCCAACTGCAGGCAGCGCGCAGGAAACAGGTGGCCCCCTGCAAGCCAGGCGCTTGAGAAATGCAAGGAGGGCCGGCCGGGAAATAGAATCCACCTCTGCCTGAGAGGCAGGACGAGGCGCGGGTGCGGGGGGAGAGCGGTTTCCTTAGTAGCCCAGCTGGCTGCAAAGTTGCTTCTGGCACCAGCAGCTGCAAGTTCGGGCGGGGGGGCGTAGGAGAGAGCCCTCCCTGCAAACAACGTGTTGCGGTCTCCTTGTTTCCCACCTAACCTACAGCAGCCTCAATGGAAAGCGCTGAGCAGCCAGCCAGGGATGGGTGTGTGTGTGTGAGAAAGGAGAGCCGTGCTGCTCGTGTACGAGCCTGGAAGGGCACCGCTGCTCTGCTTTCCCTCTTGCCTTGCCTCCGCGCTCCAGACGTTGGCAAACGGCTTCCCTCTGGCGGCTTCAGCCCTCATGCAACATCCACTCACGCCGTGTGGCGGTTTCTAGTCGGGAGAGGGAAGGGGCCTCCATCGCGCACGCGCCACTCTCCCGTTCGGGAGGGAGGGGGGTCTCAGGAGCTGCGGCGCTTGCCCCAGATGTCGAGCGGCGGCAAGCAGGGAAAGGTGGAGCACGGCTGGGGGACGGGAGTCACCGCGCTGTGGTCCCTCGGGGAACCAAACGCCCTTTGCTTGCTGTCAGGTGGGAGGAGCGAGCAAGCCCAAGAGGCGCAGGGGGCAAGTGCAGGGCGTCGTTATTTGTGCCCAGATGCAGCGGGACTGGAATTTGGGATTTGCCATGCTAGGATAGTCAGTCCTGCAAGTATGTGGAGCCCAAGTCTTCACGGTGACCTGAACAACTGTATTTTTATCAAGCAGAAAAGTTGCTTCCTACCCCACATCCCTGCATCTCATTTTACCTCACAGCTGTTGTTCTTTGTCCAGCCATGTCACTTTCCTATCCTGGTGCTGCTACCCTAGCTTTTTAAAATTAGCATTTATTTCACTGCCCTTGTTCTCCTGCAAGGATTCTTACTAATTCTATTTTAGTACATTTTTATTCCTGCTCTTCTACCAGGGAGCTCAAACCAGCATATCTGTTCCCCCTTTCTTCTATTTTATCCTTACCCTGTGAGGTAGGTGAGGCTGAGAGAAAAAGTGATTGTCCTAAGAACTTTATGACTGGGAATTTGAGCCCAGATCTTCCAGGGCCTATTGTGGCACTTCAATCAGTACATTGCCAGTTTGGTGTAGTGGGTAAGTGTGTGGACTCCAGTCTGGGAGAGCTGGGTTTGATTCCCCACTCCTCCACTTGCATCTGCTGATGTGACCTTGGGTCATTCACAAGTTCTGGCACAGCTGTCCTTGAAAAAGAGCAGTTTCTGTCAGAATTCTCTCAACCCCGCCTACTTCACAGGATGTCTGTTGTGGGGAGGGGAAGGGAAAGGAGTTTGTATGCCGCTCTGAGACTCTAAGAGAAGGGCGGGGTATAAATCCGATCTCTTCTTCTACATGACACTAGTTTTGATATTTCATCTTTATCTCTCATCTTCATCTTTATATTTCATCTTTTCCCCCATTACTGTCCAGTTGAGTTGACCAGAGACTAATAAACATGCAGCACCATCCTCTGCCTATTGATTCATAGGCAAGTCCTATTGAAAGAGCAAGTTTGGTGTAGTGGTTAAGTGCGCGGACTCTAATCTGGGAGAACCGGGTTTGATTCCCCACTCCTCCACTTGCACCTGGCTGGATGACCTTGGGCAAGCCGTAGTTCTGATAAGAGCTGTTCTTGAAAAAGAGCAGTTTCTGTCAAGAGCTCTCTCAGCCCCACCTACCTCACAGGGTGTCTGTTGTGGGGAGGGGAAGGGAAAGGAATTTATAAGCTGCTCTGAGACACCTTTGGGTAGTGAAGGGCAGGGTATAAATCCAATCTCTTCTTCTTAAATGGGATTTACTCCCAAGTAAGCCTGAAATAGGCTCAGCTGCAGTCCAGGGCATACTTAATTGATAACAATTATGTCTCATGGATTTGGTCTATATACTAAACTTTCCTAGATGTTTCAATGCATTCAGTGGATAGCTCTGACTTTTTAAATGCATGATAAAAAAAGCATGCTTGCTTTGCAAGTCGTTCCTAACAAATATCCTTTTGGCAGGACCATATCATTTCTTCCCTACCATCAACACTGTATGCTCACAGAATTTTATCCATCCGTCTAATTCCCTGGGCTACACAGCTCCAAACGCTGAAATGTTGCACTAGCAATGCAAGACTCATAGACTGCAGCATCACCCCCAGGTGCTATGTTAACCCAGAAGTGCCATTTCCAGTTGTTATCATGGCCGTGTTTTGTCTATAGAATAGAACCCATGGTTAGGCTGCAGCAGAGAACCTAAACTATAGACAAGATAAACACAAAAGAACTTAG
>NW_015163634.1:83221-101832 GCF_001447785.1 Gekko japonicus | reverse complement strand
TACACTTTACCCTTTGTGTGATTGTTTTAACATTGGGCTGTTAGCTTTTTTTTTTAAATCTGCCTGTTCCGTTGCTTTTTTTGCTGATTTTTTATATGGATTGTGTTGCTTTAAGGTTGCTATTGGTGGTAGTAGTATTTGTTTTTAGTTTGTATTTAACACTGTAAATTGGTTAGCCGCTCTCAGTATGCAGTAGAGAGACAGGAGATAAATGAAATAAATATTGTATGGCTGCAGTTAATTAACATGCTTAATTGCATGGAATTTATTTGGACTGTATTGTAAGATACATTGTATGAAGTAGGTTTTTGGCTGTGAAAATTCATGCCACCCTAAAAATTGTTTGTAGGTAGGTCAGATATTCCTCAGCATCTAACAGAGGCATTTTGCCTCTAAACCCAGGCACCTAATCCAGCTATCGCATCTAACAGTCAATGCTAGAAATACCTTTTCAAACTGCTTTTCAGTCCATCTAAGCCACGTTATGAGAGGACAAGCGTCACTGGAAAAGATAATAATGCTAGGAAAACTTGAGGGCAGTAGGAAAAGAGGAAGATCCAACATGAGATGGATTGGCTCAATAAGGGAAGCCATGGATTTCACCTTGCAAGACCTGAGCAGAGCTGTTAAGGACAGGGAGTTTTTGAGATGACTGGGTGGCACATAACATACACAAGCTACAGAATGTGGTGATGGTCTCTGGCTAAGTTGATTGTAAAGGGACAGGTTTATGGAGGATAGGTCTGTTGTTGGCGATCAGCCATGATAATATAATGGGATCTCCCAGTCTATTGAAGGATGCTTCTGATTGTCAGTTGGCGAAGAGCAGTCAGCAGCCGCAGGCTGTTGCCCGCATCCCCTACTTGTGCAGCATCTGATTGGCCCCTGTTGGAAACAGCATGCTGGATGAGATGATCCGACATTACTCATGCTTTACACTGTTTTTCTTTACTACATTAGCACAAGACTTTTGTAATATGCAGTCCAAATATTTTATCTGGATTTTACTGTGTTTTTCTGGTGCTCTCCAGCTGTCAGGTCCTGCCTGTTTTTTTTCTAGTTACATGCCCCCCTTTTACATGCTGGTTTGTTTTTGCTTTCAGATGTACCTCTGCTGGATTCTGGGAAGAACACATGGATTAGGAACAACAGGCACTGTGGGTAAGGGTTTGGGCTAATTTATGGGCTGTAACTTTAGCCCTGGTCTGTAGTCTCACGCCAGCCAAAGTGTAAACTATATTTGCATAAATGGGTGACTAAGAATAGAGAAAAAGAAAGGGAAAATATGTGTATGTGGCATGATGTGTGTTGCCTTGGATTTCTCTGTGCTCAGCTGGTAGAAAAGGAGGTAATGATCATAATGAGTTTACACTTACGATGTGGCTCTTCCTCCAGGTTCCCAAAGGTGCTCACAAATAGATATGATAAATGTCTCTTTCTTTCCTAAAGGATATTCCATGGATCCAGCTAGAAATACTTGTATGTGTAAGCAGCCTTTTAAACCTATATTACCAGTGTGGACATGCATGCAGAGTGTAGACTGGGATTAACAGATTGACTCAAAACTAAATATTGTATTTTCTGATAGTGGCTAATGGCAAGAAGCAGTGCTGGCCTCCTGGATTTGCATTTATTATGCAATCTTCCTGACAGAGTAAAGGTATCATAGCCTTATGCATGTATGGAACAGGGGATAAAAAAGGCACCAGGCTACATTGTGATTCTCATTTGAGCTCATTTGAACCAGCTGGGTTCATTTATTTGATGCACACACCCCCACCCCGTTAAGCATCAGTTATGTCTGTGATGATAGCGAGAGTTAGGCTATTAATCATTTCTTTAATATCCATTATAAGGTTTTGAAGGCATTCAGTAGCTGCTCTTTGCATGCTGTGCTAGTCTCCACCAGCCTCATGGCATCCACTTTAAAAACAATGTGGGCTATGCAATTGGCAATGTGGGAATCACACAACAATTTCAGGATGGAAAGGTATAGTGCTTTTCTCCACTTCTGATTTAGTGCACCGTTTCAAACCAAGGGATATGGCAAGCTCAGTTTTCCCATAAAGGAAGAAGCTCATGACTCACACACACTTATCATATTTTACAATAACCTTAAATCTATAGTGAGGATCTGGAAAGAGCCCAGCTGCTTGGTGCCAAATCCTGAACAAAGGGGTCACCACTGTTTTCAGTAAATTGGGAAGAGAAGAGGGACCATCAGCATAAATTTTAATCTGGATCTGAAGAGAGCCATGTTACTCCTCTCAGCCCAGCAACATGTTGACTGGAAGGGGAGAATCTTGGACTGAGTTCTGATCAATTAGGTAGTGGAAGCTGGGAAGTGATTAGAATTGTAGGCTTCTGCTCTTGCTATTTCCAGTTTAGACTTATGTTAAAAGAGATAATGTCCCTTTATCTTAGTACACCATTTAATATCAACCACACTGGAAAAAGAAATCAGTGTTTAGGTCTGAACATTAGGGCTTTTTTGACATTTTTAGTTGCTCTTCCATTTCATAAGTAAGAGCCTTGCATGAAAGTATGTATCAAGTGGCATTAAATCCTTTATGTTTTCAACTGAAGCTTGCTTAGTGTTTTTGTCTAAGAATTAGTGTGCAAGATAAAAGAGATATAAATTTTTCTAGCATAATGCCTGTTCTTTTTTTCCATTTTATTTTGTTTGGACAAATACAGAATGGCTGACCTCTTGCTTTGTTTACTGTCAAAACATCTTTTTCGCCTATGTCATATTTTCCTGTGCTAGGTATATAAAAATCCTCATAGAATTCTTCTAAATGTCTCTCCAGAGTCAAAATAACAAGCCTACAGTCCACAAATTATGTATTCCAGTGTCATCTCATTGACTACCATATCTGAATTAAGTGAATTGACAACTACTGTTTATATTGTTAAAAATTTAATTATAAATTTCTCTTGATTAAATCCACTAATTACACTTCAACACTAGTCTGCTGGTGAAAACTGCTTTAAAATATTTTGGCATCTAATTATATCACCAGATACCCTTTCCAGAGGAAAATTCCTAAATTGGAAATGAATTATCATTTCCTGGGCTTTCTTTGTGAGAGCAAATTCTGCTGGATATAGCTATCACTAGCTCTGTTATAGATTATACATGAACATGCAATGCATTTGCTCTCTGTTTATTACCTTCTTGAGTCCATACTGCATAGGTGTGAAGCAGCGTTCCCTCTAAGCTGAGTTAGTGTGAGCTAGTTCACAGTTTTTTAGCCTCCGGCTCACACATTTTTGTCTTAGCTCAGGAAGGATGGCTCCAGAGCAAACTAATTTATGCAGGAATCACATCACTGGCTCATAACTTTAATGCCAGTAGTTCACAAAGTAGAATTTTTGCTCACAAGACTCCACAGCTTAGAGGGAGCATTGGTGCTAAGGGTCTTGCCTAGTCCAACTTCGCATTCCTGAAGAAAACCCCATTTTATCTATCTAAAATCAGCAATTTGACTTTCACACAATCCCAGTCTCGACTGTTCCAAACAGAGGGAAGGTCTACCACACACTGTCCCTTGTCCTGTACAGTCCCAAATTATAATAAGATATCTAATGGTCATCCACTCAATAACTGCGAGGCCATGACTGACTGGGAAGGATTTAAAATCAAATTTAAGGCCCCAGATTTTTAGTAGTCTCTTACATGGTTTGGATACAATGAGGGTTGCCATATCCCAGTTTCCCCTCAAGTCCAGATAGTCTAGTCTGAACACTCTGCAAATCAAAGAAATAAAGAGAATTTTCCACTAATTGCTTTGCATTTTTGTGCTATCAGCCAGAAGCAAATCTGGGGAATGAGCAGTGGACTAAATGCTTGTGTCTTGAAAGTTATTCCTTTGCCTAGAGATGTTGTGGACTTCATGACAACCTTGTTACACAATCAAATATACCATGTTAAGCAGCCATGATCACAACTGAGCTGAGCATCAGGACTTCTCATGTCACCACCCTCCAACTCAGACAGGTGCTGAATCCTGGCTGTGGCAGAGTCTCATTTCTTCCTGATTTATGGGTACTTTTGCATTGGCACAGTAAGTGAAATTGATTCTTCTTCCTACCCCCACAATCATAGATGGTCTGGTCAGGTCAGATAATTAAATTACATGAGGGGGTACTATTACGCTCATAAGGCACTGTTAAATGGACATTCACAACATAACCTCAGTGATAGCATGAATTTAAATGAACACCAAATGGTAAAACCAGGGTTTATAATTACAGGAGGACGGATTGATTTGCTCACTGTTTGTGTTGTACAGCTGGCTGCTGAGTGACATGCAACAAGGACAGGTCTGTAGAGGAGGGGTAAACTAGAGGCCAAGGATACTACACCCATTTTAAAGTCATTTAAAAATGCTGCAAGGGTCCAATTCTGATTGGGCCTGCAAGGCAGTAGGCTGGGTTTGTCTTGTTACCCCTCCTGTGCCTTATCAAGTGCCAGAACTACTGCACCCCTCACAGCTGTTTCAGTAAGGAAGAGAAAGAGGGGGGGGGGGGGGGAGAGAGCCCTGTGCTTTGAGCCTGATCAAGATCTGGCCTTTGCAGCATTTTAAAATGATTTTTAAAAGGCAGCAATATCCTTGTGGTGGCCACAAGAATGCCATCATGTCTGGTTTGGCCCTAAGAAATCTAGGAGTTTATCAGGCTATATGAAGATGCATGTGCATTAAACACTGCACTGTTTGAATAGACACAAAGTAACCCAATCCCAATAGCTCAATGAGCAGCTAAAGCTGCTTGTGAACAGTCCAACTGTTCATTGAAGACCTGGCTGTCTGTTCTCAGCTGGTGAACAGAATGTGAGCCAAACCAACAGTTATTCAAGCATCCCTACAACAAATCACGTTTAGGAGAGATGTAGTACATTGGCACAGAAGGCAGCATAGTGTAGCCCAATTTTGTCAGATCTCAGAAGCTAAGAAGGGCCAGTACTTGGATGGGAGACCACCAAGGAAGACTCTGCAGAGGAAAGCAATGGCAAAACACCTCTGCTTTTCACTTGCCTTGAAAGCTCTTCCTGGGGTTTTCATAAGTCAGGTTACTACATCAGTTACTACTTGATGGCACTATAGCAGTTGGAGAGTGCTACTGTCCC
Source organism: Gekko japonicus (assembly GCF_001447785.1). NCBI lineage: Eukaryota > Metazoa > Chordata > Lepidosauria > Squamata > Gekkonidae > Gekko > Gekko japonicus. The sequence goes on along the minus strand of NW_015163634.1, from coordinate 96,701 downwards.
TGCTTCCACTGTTCCACCAATGTGTGGCTCTGCAGCTGTTTGTCAATTATATGAAAATTAAAATTCCAAGTATGACAGTTAAGTCCTTGTTCTCTTCCTCCCATGCATAATAAAACAAAAACGCTCGCTTTATGTTGTAAAATTTAGTCTTAGTTATAATGAAATAGAATAGCTTCATAATCAGCAGGTCTCCTGAAATGTAAGTCACACTGATTTCCATTAGGTATTAAAATAATAAAAATCAGTTGTTTTGTTTGAGAGTCCTAAATGAACAAAGTTCCTCATTTTTAAAAATATCCCTCAGCATCATACATCTCAGAGCAGATTAGCGGTAACCAGGGTGACTAACAATTCATTCCTCTGCATACTTAGCTTGGAGTAAGCCCCATCGAACAGACTACAACTTACTTCTGAAAAGCAGTACATTGGACTGAGCTGTTAATTAAACACATCTCAGATATCATAAAAACTCCACAATACAGCAAACACTATAAACAAGTTCCACTCTGGCTTAGCTTTCAATAATTATGCCACATATAAAATACCACATAAGGAACACCTTACCAGAAAGAGGTCCTGGGCCTGCGTCGGGGGGGGGGGGAGAAAATGGATGTGGGTATCAGGCTCCTCATTCTGGAAGGAACGCCTTTGGTGCCAGCCCAGAAGGTGAGAAGACTGGAAGTAACACTAGATGTGTCTCTTTCCATGGAGGTCCGGGTTACCGCAGTCACCAGATCTGCCCTTTTCCATCTTAGGCAGATTAGGTTACTGAGACCCTATCTTTCTCCCCAGGACTTAGCTACAGTGACCCATGTAATGGTCACTTCCAGGCTTGATTACTGCAATTCGCTCTACACAGGCTTACCCATAAGGCTGACCCGGAAGTTACAGCTGGTACAAAATGCAGCAGCGTGCCTGCTGATGGCAATGCCTGTGCAGGCTCACGTTCGGCAGGTGCTCCACCAATTGCATTGGTTGCCAGTTGAGTTCCGGATTCACTTCAAGGTGTTGGTAATAACCTCCAAAGCTTTACACAGCCTGGGTCCAACATATCTGAGGGACCGCCTTCTCCCATACATGCCCCAGAGAGCATTACACTCTATGGATCAACATCGCCTGGTGGTCCCTGGCCCAAAAAACATTTGTCTTGCCTCAACCAGGGCCAGGGCTTTTTCTGCCCTGGCCCCTGCCTGGTGGAACATGCTCCCCATTGAGATCAGGGCCCTGCGGGATCTTCTTCAGTTCTGCAGGGCCTGCAAGACGGAGCTATTCCACCAGGCCTTCAGCTGAGGCGGCAGACGTCCATATATGGCCTCCCTGAGGTTTTAGTCTCCCATCTAATAATAGCTAGCTGTATCCATCTGCACCAATGGGCCAGGGACCTCTCGCAACCAGCCAATTTTTGTCCTTGGGCTGTGACCACCAATTTTAATGTTTATACTATTGTCTTTTAATTTTAATTATTTTTATTGTACTGCTATTTTGTTGTTACCTACCCTGAGCCCACTTGCAGGAAGGGCAGGCTATAAATACTAAAAATAAATAAATAAATAATGTTCAAGTCAGTATCACCATAGATTGAAATTTTAAAATCATAATGTCGAGGAAATCATTCTTGTGTTCTAGAGTATTAAAGTCTTTAAACTTGAAAGAAAAGAACACCTAAAACCTCACCTTTTTGTTGTCAGATGCAAGCCAAGATTGTCTTCAATGTAACTCTTGCATTGATAAAGCCACACAAGTACATGCCAAAACAGAGAGCAAATGCACCAGTACTGTCTAAAATTGTTATAGGTGACTCTGAAGAGACATCATCAATCTAGATGGATGCTATCACATGCTGTATCTCAAGACCCAGTTTCTTTCCAGAAGATTCTGACCAACTAATAGACCCATTGCTTGTTTCGTCTTCACTGGGTGAATTACAGTGCAATCTTAGGCATAGTTAGACCCAGCTAAATCCACTGAAGCTGAGGGGCTTAGAAGGGGGTAACTCTTCTTAGGATGGTGTTGTAACCCAACACTCATAACACTGGCTTCATCTCATCTCTCCTTATATATAATTGAATAGTGGGTGCCAAAGTTCTAATTCTAAAAGGCACTCCCTTAGTGTATGGCTGATGGCACTGCTCCTCAGCATATATCGCCACCAATCAGAAGGCAAAGCCCGGGTCCCGCCCACACCACAACTGCTGCGACAACCTGGTCTTTTACATATGGAAGCTGATTGGACTTCAGTCCATTCCACACCTCAAACTCCCCCCCCCCCACAAGGCAGTTGGGATTTTCAGTTGCATAACATACCTCATAGGAGAGAGGAGAATGGGTAACAATGGTTACCACTCTCCAGGTGAGGGCTACAGATAACTCAAACATACAAATGCTCTTCAGGTAGCAGAGATCAGTCCCTCTGGAGAAAACAGTGGACTCTGTCATTAAACCCTGCTGAGGTCGCCACAGGAAAATGACACTGTTTGCCCAAAGCCAGAGCACTCTCCCAGAGCCTCTTTCTAGATCCCGTTGTATTTATTTCTGCAACGGGCATTATTTCTAGTTAGCTAGAATTCTGGATAGTGGAAACAGCCTTGCAACATACTGAAATAAAGGGCAGAAAATTGGCAAAGTGTTTTCCCATAATATCTCTACAAACTAAGAACCTAGTTTTATTTTTGCTTTAAAATATGGGCCATCTTGTGCCATAAATGGTTTCTGAGAAGCATTCAAGGGATCAGGTCAAAGCTCAGCAATCCAGGAAGTGTGGCAAGCTTAGATGCAGAGAAAGTTGTTTGCCCTCATGTTGTAGCCTTTTTCCACAAGCCTTCTCAACTACTATCATAGCATTTCAAGCAGGGCATTATACAATACTAGTGCACATATCAATTTATCACATGCCATTGAAAGATGAATCGCCTCTAGCAGCACAGTTCTCAGGTATAGATTATTCATCTCCAGCTGTCTTCTGGTTTTTTTAAAAAAAAACAAACATGGAATTTTCCCCCCTGCCTGTATTACTAATCTGTTATACCAGTTGAAACATCAGCATAATTTAAATTGCTTGTCTTAAGAGTTTTTCCCTATGGCCTCTGCAACCTTTCAATCCTGCCTGGAATCTCTCACAGCAATAAACTAGAACATCTTCCCCAGGTTGCACACACAGCACCTTACTCCTCCACATCCTCCTGATCTGTCTACATGGTGGCTGTCATGTCCTATTTTGATACCCTTTTGGGATGAGATAATCTTAACCACAGAGCAAATATCTGGTATAAAATTGCAAAATACTGTAGAACATCTTCTTTTACATCAATGGAGTATAGATATATCAGTAGAGAGTACGAAACAGCAAATTGCCATTCTTTTAGCAGCGGCTAAAAATGCTGTTGCTCTACAGTGGAAAAGTAAACAGAGACCAAATAAACAGAACTGGCACGCTAAGCTATGGAAAATGTACGTAATGGCAAGAATTACAGAGAGTGTTAATGATTCCTACTCTCAAAGAACACCATCTAATTTTTCTGTGACATGGTCCCCTATATTACAGTATTTGATGCAACAGAAATAAATCCTCGATACTATAGATTTATTACATTTATGGTGAAATAATTAATAATGTGCCAAATGATTGTTAGGATTAATAGTTGTATAAAATACATATGACCTATGTGGTGATCTGTTATAGTTGGAATTATATATTTTATTATTATTGAGATTGATGTCTATGTAAATTTGTAATTGATGTGTATGTAAACTTGATTGGAAATCCAATAAAAATTATATTAAAAAAATAAAATAAAACTGAAGTCTGCTTCTCAACTTTGCATACATATTATGTAAACATAGATAAAGTAATGTGTGTCTGGCATAATGTGTCTTTCATATCTCTCTCTGGCCTGTTGCTCTGAGGCCTAATGTCTGCTTGATGGATAAAGCCAATTTCATTTTCTTCCAGGCTTCTGCCACTCACTGAAGATGGACTAAAATCCAACCACATGATTGATTAGAGAAGCAACGCAGCATGAAAAGAGGAAGACCCAACATGAGGTAGACTGACTCAATCAAGGAAGCCACGGCCCTCAGTTTGCAAGACCTGATGAAGGTTGTTAATGATAAGACATTTTGGAGGTTCTTGAGTTGACATCACTTTACACACGCATATGATTGCTACTGCCAGGGGTCATTTCGTAGAAAAAGAGCTAGGGGGACTGTCATGATCTGGCCTGTGCCAGTACGGCCTAGCCAGCCTAAGAGGCCTGGGTGGCAGTAGGAGGCAGCTAGGCCTACAACTCCCAGAAGGAATTGGGAGAGGCAGAGAGGATTCTAAAGAGACCGTTGGAGTCAGTTGGGAAGACAGTCTGAGAGGAGACTGTGATAGTCTGATGGGAGAAGGAATCTGAGCTGTTCGCTGGGGGAAAAGAGTGTTTTTCGTCTCTCTCTGCGGCCTGATCTTAGTGAGAAGATAGGCTGGGCTGGGAAGAGGAAGATCCCTCCGTCCTTCGTCTCTCTGCAACCTGATCCTGTTGTTTTAATAAACCCTTTTTGTGTAATTATTTTCTCTGCCTGGGTCAATCACGCCTGTATTGCTCGGCTGAAAAGGGGCTTGGGAAGGTACCCTGGGCCTCCCAAGGGACCATAAATCCAGGGTGGTGGCGGCGGAACCCAAAGACCCCTCTGGGGTCATGACAGGGACTCATTAGCATAACTCATTAGCATATGCCACGCCCCCTGACATCACCGGAAGTGTGTCCTCCCCACAGCTGGCGGCGACCTCCAGCGGGCACCAGCAGGGAGCTCCAGGCCCCGCCCTCCCACACCTCACCCGGGGGGATGGCGTCCCCCCGTGTCCCCCCCCAATGACCCCTGGCTACTGCAATATAGTGAGGAGGAATAGCATGGTGTAGTGATTAGAGTGTTAGGCTGGGATCTGGGAGAGCCAGGTTCAAATTTCCACTCTGCCTTAGAAGTTCATTGGGTGACCTTAGGCCAGTCACTCTCAGCCTAACCTACTTCACAGGATTGTTGTGAGGATAAATATGGAGGACAGGCAGAACGTTGTATGCTGCTTTGGGTCCCCATTGGAGAGAAAGGTGAGGTATAAATGAAGTTTAAAAAGTAAATAAATTATGTTATATCTCTATTTATTGCCACAGCCTGTTAGATCCTCTGAAATAGAATTCCCAGCTTTCGTTTTTGAAAAGTAAATCTCTACCCAGTTGCCTCTCATCTTATACCTTTGCAGTAAAAAGGGCTAGAGATGTGTATTTTTAAAATTAAAGCTGGGAATTCAGAGAACTAGTAGATTATGCTGACAGATTGTTAAAGCACTATTGAGTCACAGCACCACCATAGCAATTACGGGTTTTTTACAAGCCTGAAAAAGCCTTCTATGTATTGAGAAATGGCTGCTGGGGAGTCAGGCAAGGAAAATGGTGCTGATATGGGCAGGACCTTCTAAACTGTGCATCTTTCTGTCCAGATGGCTTACTAATGCACTCAACTGTATTCTTTTTGGAACAATCAATTTGAGAAAGAATGTGCTGTGGATAGGTAATGCCTAGAAAGTGGATGATTGGGGGATGATGCTATGTGGGTGCTCCAAACCCCCCCACTGAAGTTTGGAAGCCAAAGTGAAGAAGAACCTCTGTGTAGATACTGCCTAAGAGTGCCTCCAAATGCACTTTTTGCCCATGACCTCCCTTCTCTAAATTCTTACTCAGGACATAAACAAGGTCACCAACTTTCTGCTTTACCCCCCCAGCTTCTGCTGTAGATAGGAAATACTAACGGGGCACTGCCTGTACTAGTAGGCACTATTTGAGCACAGGACTTACTTTTCTTCGTAGCGCACCACCCTGGCCAGCAGTGGGACTTACCAGCAGTGGACAGAAGTCTAGGCTGGTGTTGCAGCAACCTCACCAGCCATGTGGCAACATCACTTCTGACACGCACCGAAAGTGCCCTCACAGCATCACTGGTGACACATCATTTGTACAAATAGAGAATTGGCCAAAAAGACTCACACAACCATTTTTAACTTTAAAAGGGGTAATTTCTCTGATATGAGGGGACACGTGGGGAGGAAACTGAAAGGAAAAGTAGAAAGGGTCAAAACAATTGGGGAAGCTTGGGATCTATTTAAAACTACGATCCTAGAAGCTCAAAAAATATATATTCCGCAGGTTAGGAAAGGCACAAAAAGGTATAGGAAAAAGCCTGCATGGTTAACAAACAGAGTAATGGAGGCTGTAAAAAGTAAAAAGAATTCCTTTAAGCAGTGGAAAGCTAGTCACAGTGAGGCTGATAAAACGGAACACAGGCTATGGCAAATAAAATGCAAGTCTGAGGTCAGGCAGGCAAAAAGGGAATATGAGGAGCATATAGCAAAAAACGTAAAAACCAACAATAAAACTTTCTTCAAATACATTAGAAACAGGAAACCAGCCAGGGAGGCAGTGGGGCCCTTGGACGACCAAGGGGTAAAAGGAGTATTGAAGGATGATAGGGAAATGGCTGAGAAGCTAAATGCATTTTTTGCCTCCGTCTTCACTGTGGAAGATGAGAAGTGCTTGCCCACTCCAGAACCACTGATTTCAGGAGGGGTGTTGGAAGACCTGAGTCAGATTGAGGTGATGAGAGAGGAGGTCCTAAAACTGATAGACAACTTAAAAACTGAAAAATCACCAGGCCCAGATGGCATACATCCGAGAGTTCTGAAAGAACTCAAATGTGAACTTGTAGATCTCCTGACAAAGATATGTAATCTTTCCTTAAAATCTGCCTCCATTCCTGAGGATTGGAAGGTAGCTAATGTCACTCCCATCTTTAAAAAGGGTTCCAGAGGAGATCCGGGAAATTACAGGCCAGTCAGTCTGACGTCGATACCGGGTAAATTGGTGGAAACCATTATTAAGGAAAGAATTAGTAGGCACATAGATGAACAAAACCTATTGAGGCAGACTCAGCACGGTTTCTGTAAGGGAAGATCTTGTCTCACTAACCTGTTAGTGTTCTTTGAGGGGGTGAACAAACATGTGGACAAGGGGGATCCAATAGATATTATTTACCTTGACTTCCAGAAAGCTTTTGATAAAGTTCCTCATCAAAGGCTCCTAAGTAAGCTCAAAAATCATGGGATAGAAGGACAAGTCCTTTTATGGATCAAAAACTGGCTAGTTCATAGAAAACAGAGAGTGAGTGTAGGTGGGCAATTTTCTCAGTGGAGGGTGGTAAGCAGTGGGGTACCGCAGGGATCAGTACTTGGTCCACTGCTTTTTAACTTGTTCATTAATGATTTGGAGATGGGAGTAAGCAGTGAAGTGGCTAAATTTGCGGATGATACAAAGTTGTTCAGGGTGGTGAAAACCAGTGAGGATTGTGAGGCACTCCAAGGGGATCTGTCAAGGATGGGCGAGTGGGCGTCAACATGGCAAATGGGGTTCAATGTGGCCAAGTGCAAGGTGATGCACATTGGAGCCAAAAATCCTAAATATAAATACACATTGATGGGGTCTGAACTGGCAGAGACTGAGCAAGAGAGAGATCTTGGAGTTGTAGTGGATAACTCACTGAAAATGTCGAGACAGTGTGTGACTGCAATAAAGAAGGCCAATGCTATGCTGGGGATTATTAGGAAGGGTATTGAAAACAGATCAGCCAATATAATAATGCCCCTATATAAATCAATGGTGAGACCTCATTTGGAATACTGTGTGCAGTTCTGGGCACCACACCTTAAAAAGGATATTATAGGTTTGGAAAAAGTGCAGAAAAGGGCAACTCGAATGATAAAAGGGTTGGAACACTTTCCCTATGAGGAAAGGTTAAAGCGCTTAGGGCTCTTTAGCTTGGAGAAAAGACGACTGAGGGGTGACATGATCGAGGTTTATAAGATTATGCATGGGAAAGAGCAGGTAGAGAAAGAGGTACTTTTCTCCCTTTCTCACAATACAAGAACTCGTGGGCACTCCATGAAACTGCAGAGCGGTCGGGTTAGAACGGATAAAAGGAAGTACTTCTTCACCCAAAGAGTGATTAACACATGGAATTCACTGCCACAGGAAGTGGTGGGAGCTACAAGCATGGACGGCTTCAAAAGGGAATTAGATAAGCATATGGAGCAGAGGTCCATCAGTGGCTATTAGCCACAAGGTATAGCTAGGGGCTCTGGGGCAAGTGATGCTCTGTCTTCTTGGTGCTTGGGGGGGGTCAACAGTGGGAGGGTTTCTAATGTCCTGGCCCCACTGCTGGACCTCCTGATGGCACTGGTATTTCTGGCCACTGTGTGACACAGAGTGTTGGACTGGATGGGTCTTTGGCCTGATCCAACATTGGCGTCTCTGATGTTCTGATGTTCTGATGGGAAGTGTCATCACAGCATCACTGGTGACATGGGAAGCTCTAGTATTTGGGCAAATCTTGTGGTAAAAATGGCTGCTACTATAAAGTTTTTGCCCAAATACCAGCATGTCCCCATGTCCCTTGATAAGATCGGTTCTGGTGTGCACCGGAAGGGATGTTGACATGTCACCCATAACGTTGCTGCCTCCACCTGATGACCTAGGCCAGCCTCAGCCTCCACCCACTGCCGGTTGCCAGGAGGGATCTGGCAACCCTAGCTACTACAGCGGTGGCTGACAAGCTCCCATGACCCAGTCTTCTGTTGCTGCCAGTAGGGTTACAACATCGTGGTGGGGCCTGGCATTCTCTCAGAACTGCAACTGCTTTCCAGACTGCAGAGGTCAGTTCCCCTGAAGAAAATTACATTACATTTTACATTACATTTTCAACTTATATACCGCTCCTTCCCAAGGGCTCGGAGCGGTTTACAGAGACATTTTAACTCTTCCTAACTAGGGCCACAGTGCAAGGGTAGGGGTGAATGCCTACCAGGCACCCGAACAGCAAGGTTCTTTTCCGTGGTGGGTTCTTTCTGTTTTCAGGGTGACGGTGTCTTAGCGGAGATCTTTTTTTTCCCTCGCAGCGACTCCTTCTGGAGTGGACCTCACGGCACACGACTATGCGACGGCTGTAGCAAGTCGCCTCTGTCCTATTGGTTCTGACCGCGCCACATCGCCACGTCACCGCGTTTCCTAGACCAATCTCTGCCTGGGTTGCTCATTGCTCAACGCCAGATTGCCGCCATGTTTGCCGGATCGCCTCCCGTCGCCTGCCACCACCGCTCAGCTGCCGCCGCTGCTGCACATCAATCTATTGGAAGAAGGGTGCCCCCCCTGCTCCTAGGAGCAGGTACCCATTTATCTACTTGCCAAGGGCTTTTGAACCGCTGGGTGGGCGGGAGCTGGGACAAGGACCAAGAGCTCACCCCGGCCGCGGTGGGAATCAAACAGCCTTATGGTTGTTCGTTGATAGATTATTGCCGGCTTTTACAGCCTGCGCCACCGCTTCCGCAGCTTCGCATCCTCACTTCCCCAGCTCCACATCCCCACTGAGCTCCCTTGCCTCATCAAACTCCACCCTTCCCAAGCACCACTTCCAAATTTCCTAAGCCAGAGTTGGCAACTCTAGCTGCTGGGAACACAGGAAACCAGAAGAGGGGTCGTACCCTGCAAATATCCATGCATATCAGTTTTGTCTCAGACCTAGCTGTTTCACTGGGCTGCTGTGACAATAAATGAGAGAAGAATTGTATTTCTTACTCATTTTTGTACTGTACCTAGATTTTTTGAGGGTTTCATTGATAACAAATATCATTGTTACATTGAAAGAATGCTGCAGGATATGATCAGCTACAACTCAGAAACTACAGTTGCACTTTGAACAATTTGCTTCTTTGGTTTCCAAATACCTTTGCCTCTGGTCATTTTGTGTTTGCTGGAATGGGAGCCATGTGTCAAGACAGATGTGTCTGCATCAAAATGGCAAGCAGGTAGATCGAGGACAGTTAGGAAAGCCAAGAGCTTAATTAGGGTTGTTTACTGGCACACCCATATCAATGTCAGAAGGATGAGTTCATAGTTAATATCACAGAATTACATAAATCATAATGAGATTCTAGAAGAAAGATGTTACAACATCGTGAATGGCTTACTCCAGTTACAATTTGCATGCCTCTTACTCATTCCAACTGGGCAGGGAGGAAGTTACATCCAGAAATCTGTTTCCATTGAAAGATACAAAAATTTCAAACCCAGTTTTCAAGTAGAGAGAGAAGATTTTATTGTATTTAGCCATAGGCCATTACAAACCACAGACAGAGAAGAGCACAATAAAACACAAAAATTGTATAAAATAAGATACAGTCCAACATTATAAATCCATAAAACCGAGGTTATGAACAGTTAAAACCGAGGTTATTAACAGTTAAAACCGAGGTTATGAACAGTTAATTAATTCACAACATACCCACTAAAATCAGTATTAGCTAGGAGCAGCGTTGGCCCGTATTTTCCTTGCAGCCAAGGCAAATAAAGCCATTCTATGGGATACATCAGCATTGGCATCGGCTAGCAAAAATATAATCTTCTCTGAGACTGAATAAAAGCTTAAAACTGATAAAATACCAGATAAAAATTTTGACCTAGGCTGGGAGTACAATGAGCAATTAAAAATGTAATGGGAGAGATCCTCAACAGCAGAAGAGCCACAAATACATAAACGCTGTGCCTTGGGTGTTCTGTTGTAACGGCCGACCAACACGGCCGTAGGCATTGATTCAAAGCGCAAAGATGTAAAAGCTGCTCTAAGGTTATGATTATCTATATTAACCAGATAAGGTGATCTAAAATGATCATTCTTAAATGATTTAAACCAGGTAGCAGACTGTGTTTTTAAAATGAAGTGTCTATCTAGCAGAGCATCATGCTTAAATACCCATTCTCTGAGATCTAAGTTATTTGTTGAGGAGCTAAGGAGGTCGTCAGGAATGGAATATCTTAGTAGTAGGTTATTGAGGAAGCAAGAACGATCTAAGTCTTTAGATAGCATTGAATTAAAGGCCAGTTGGCTGAACGAATCAGTGCTAGCAGCTCTGATTTTCTTCCAAGATTTTAGAATCGCAAGATACACCCTCGCCCTTAGAGAAGGCAGACCAGTTTCTGCTCTCATCAGGGCAACTGGTGTTCCCTTAGGAAGAGCCAGGATGCGCCTTAAAAACTGATTTTGGATTGTTTCAATACTAGTGAGTATATCCTCTTTCCAACCCCAAACCTCGGCCCCATACAAGAGGTGGGGAATGACCTTACTTTTAAATAATTTTATAACAGGATCAATAAGAAAACCTCCCTTGGTATAATAGAACTTCAAAATGGATCCCACAATCCTCGTCGCAGATGCTTTTACTATGGCTATATGAGCGTTCCAGTTCAGATTCTCTCTAAATGTAATCCCTAAATACTTAAAGGTACTACTCTGATTTATTGAATTGCCAAGAATGCTCCAGGAGGAAATTTGAGCTCTTTTTCTAAAGACCATCACTTTGGTTTTATCAAAGTTAATGTTAAGGGTCTCTTCCTTACAGTACATTCCCAATTGCTGCAATAATCTTCTCATCCCGATTTTTGTAAGTGATATTAGGGCCATATCATCCGCATAAAGTAAAATTGAAATTTTATGCTTCCCAAGGGTAGGTGGGAAGAATTGCGGACCTGATAGCCTGTCAACAATTTTGTTTATATACAAGTTAAACAATAAAGGGGCCAGCACACACCCCTGTTTCACTCCTTTATGGATTGGAATTTTGTTAGTTAGAGACCCCGATGTTCCCACTCTAATCTGGGCACTAATATCTGTGTGTAGTTCACGTAATAAGAATAACAACCGCTTATCAATATTCAGATCTGCCAATTTTTGCCAAAGGCTATTCCTATCGATGGAATCAAACGCCGCAGCCAAGTCTACAAATGTTACGTATAAAGACTTAGTGGGACCATTTAAGCTTGCATAAGCCAGCTGGTGAAGAGTAAGGCAGTGATCAATTGTAGAAAGACCTTTCCTAAACCCTGCTTGATGGGGGTGGATGATGTGATTCTCAAAGACCCAGGCATCCAACTTGAACAACAGGTATTTACTATAAACCTTAGCTGCTATATCTATCAGGCTTATTGGTCTGTAGTTCCGTGGGTCTGTTTTGTCCCCTTTCTTGTGAATGGGGACAATAATACTTAACTTCCAACCAGGAGGGATTAAACCTGTGCCATTAATTTGTGTGAAAACCGTAGCTAGCACGGATGACCACCATGTGGGAAAAGCTTTGTAAAAGTCTGACGGAATCAGGTCTTCCCCAGGTGACTTCCCTGAAGCCAATGAGTTAATTATACCTTTGATCTCCCTTTCTGAGACTGGGGCCCATTCAGGGAGGTCTGGAGTACCTGAGATTGATCTCTGAGGCTGGGATGTCACTACAGGGCAAAAAGGGGCACAAGACCCAAAAACCCTGCTAAAGTGCTGTACCCACGTTTTGGGGGAGATATGTGCCACTGCTTGCCGGGAGGAGCTATTTAAGCCACTGGATACAATATCCCAGAAGCGTGCTTCATCCTTCCTTAAGACAGCCAGTTCAAGTTCATGCCATAAAGATTTAGCATAGTCCCTTTTCTTAGTTTTAATTAAGTTTTTATAATAAGACCTAAGTTGCAAGAGGTGAGGCATCAAATGATCATAATTGTTCCGTCTTACCAGTCTCATTAGAGACGTTAGCTCTTTTTTAATCGCCTTACATTCCTGGTCGTACCAGCTGTTACTGCCATTAGATAAAGGGTTAATTGGCCTGCTATTAATAAAAAAAGGTTTAAGATAGTCGTTTATAGCTTGAAAAGTTTTAATAGTGTCCTTATCTGGCAAAGAAAGAACTGCCTTCATAGATTCCATCTCTGGGGTAGCAAGGATTTGAGCTAATTTAATATTTAGTTCCTCTGTCCACCTGAGTCTCCTATGTCCTGGAAGGATATCTTCAGCAAATTCTGGAACTGGTTTCAGAAAAATGTTATCATTGAGGTTAAGTATGAGTCTTAATGGGCAATGGTCGCTTATGGGGCTATCAACAACCTCGAACCTGTCTACATATTTCACTAAGGCAGATGGTATGGCAAAGTAATCGATTGTACTGGCCCGTAACGTTGACAGGAAAGTGAAGGAGCCACCAGATACATCCAAATAAGTACCATTTAGAACATGAAGATTAGCCCATGAGAGCAATTCCAAGAATTTAAGTCCATATTTGTTAACAACCTTGTCCTTAGAAGAGCGATCAAATAGAGACGCTTGAGCAGCAATTAGAGAGTTTCAATGCTAGCGTTGAAGTCACCACCAAGTATAAGATGTGAATTGGGAAACTGGGAGGTTAAGACATCTATGGAGGTTTCCAGGGAGTCCCATAGACTTCCGTTAGGCTTATACTTGAAGTTATTTGGCGGTACATACACATTAATACATATAAGATTACCAAAATTGAGACCTTTGATTAGTATGGTTTGAAAATTACTTGGACAACTATTTTCCAATACTTGTAGTTCAACATCCAGATCTA
>NW_015163634.1:73864-81690 GCF_001447785.1 Gekko japonicus | reverse complement strand
TATCTATTTGATGTAGGAATATTAAAGACTAGGGTTTCCCTGGTCTCCTTAGTTACAAAGTAATCCTTTATCTTCTTTTGTTTACTCACTGGAAGAGGAGTAGTATCTTCTATATCTCGAGCTCTCTTGCTTCCTTTTGTTAAATCCATCCTACTTATGAATAAGCTACAAGAATGTATTTCTTCAAGGTAAAATGCCTGTTGCAGCTGTTTGGGTTTTTTTTTCCTGTTCTAGCTGCTGTTTCTCATAAAACACTTCCCAGGCTTATCTCAACAGTAAAACTTAGTGTCCGTAGGAGTGAGATAAGAATTCAAACATTCAGGAGCAGCCAGCCCAGATAATATGCTCAGCAACAATTAACGGAGGTAAATTATGAAGATATAAGAAGCAAAAGTGGGAGTAAAGAGAAAATAAGGAAAGTAACTTGCGGAGCGTTGTTAATCAGTGCTGCAGCCTCGGCGCCATTTTGGAACCGGCCTAAGTTTTCAAGTATAAGTAGCTTAATTCTAATATTCAAGAACCCAATTTGATTTTCTAAACCAAACTAAGAACTATGCTCTCATTAGTACCAGTGGCCTTACATACGAGAAATTTTTCTCAAGACAATAGATTTTTAAATTTAGTTTTAAATTTAAATTAAAGGCAGCCAATTTATTTATTTAAATATTTATATCCCACCTTGCCTTGTGACTCAAGGCACCTTACAAATCACCATGAAAAACAGGACAATTTAAATCAAACAACATAAAACCGCAAATAACTTCCTCCTCCCAGAACTTGTTTTATCTACACAAAATTTCCAGCTCCCCCTAAAATTTTCCCTGTCACAACAAGTAAGAAGGAACAATGTAACTTTGGCACAAGAGAGCATGAAACATTGCTGATGATTTCATCATCTCTTGCAAGCAGCAAGGATGATGTTACCAGAACATTTCTGTCCTGTAAAGCACAGGGGCAGGGCAATTTGTGGAAAAGAGCCTAGCTTCAGTGATGGATAAGAAAAGCAGAAATACAGACCAAAGCCATTAAAGCCATTGCTGCAGCTCTAGTGCCAGGCTGCCTTTTCCAGATCAGTGGTGATGAGGTAGATGATGAGGTAGAATTTGACATGGCAAGTGGGTGGTGGGAGACGGAGGGGAACTGTGAGGCTAAATAAAGGGGGAGTTAGGTGTCAACTCCTGCCAACTTAGCAGTTTGAAACAAGAAACTGCAAGTAGATAAATAGGCACCACTTCAGTGGGAAGGTAACAACGTTCCGTGCGCCTTGGTGTTTAGTTATGCCGGCCACATGACCACGGAAACGTCTTCGGACAGCGCTGGCTCTTCAGCTTTGAAACGGAGATGAGCACCGCAACCCTAGAGTCGGATCCAACTGGCTTTCGAGCAAGGGAACCTTTACCTTTATAGGTGTCAACAAGAAAGGATGAAGAACTGAGGCCCTTGGTGCCCCAGGTTGTGACAGGAAAGGCATCAGTGACTGAAAAAGAGGGATACAAAGAAACAAGGTTGTGGGGTAGAGAGTCAATTTTGCTTCTCCTGCCCTGACCTGGGAAAGGGCAGGGAAAGTTAAAGAGGGGTTCACCAGGCACCCATCTAGGGTTTCCAACTCTGGGTTGGAAGATTCCTGGAAATTTGGGGGCAGAGCCTGGAGAAAGTGGAGTTTGGAGAGGTGAGGGACCTTATCTAGGATGTGAAGCCTAGTCTGCCCTCCAAAAGCAGTCATTCTCTTCAGGTAGGATCGCTATCCCTCGCTGGGAGTGGGGGATTCCCTGCCCCTAGTACTCACCCTTGCTGCTGATCAGCTGGCTGGTGGGGGGCATGTAGCAGCTGGTGAGGCCTACACCCATGTCTCAGTATCGACACTGGCAACGGGGTGATGTCACTTCTGGCATGCATTAGAAGTGATGTCATCACATCGCCAGTGACGTGGAATGCTCTGGTATTTGGGCAAAAACTCTATGATAAAAATGGCTTCCACTATAGAGTTTTTGCCCAAATACCAGAGTTGATCTCTGTAGTTTGGAGATCAGCTGTAATTATGGGGGATCTCCAAGCCCCACCTGGAGGTTGGCAACCCTACACCTAACATACTATTCTTGAGACATCAGACTAAAACATTTCCTTTTACATAAGTTTTTAATTAAGGGGATGAACTTTAAAACTCATTTTTACAGTCTGCTTCTAGACAGAGCAGTGTTTTATGAGACTCATTTTAATATGCTATTTTTCTTTAATGCTGGGTTTTTAATATTTTATTAAATAATACACTTTTTACAGTGCTATATGTTCTAATTTTGTGTCATTTGTTAAGTCATCTCAGGAAGGCTTTATGGAGAGATGGCACAGAAATCACCCAAACAAACAAATGAGAGTCTCCATTGATTTTATATACTAGTAAAACCAAGGCTGTCTAGTGAAGCTGTCAAGCCTCCCTCCTATCTTCCATCATCCCATTTTTATGAAGAGGTGAAATGCATTGCTTGAATGCTGTGCAACAAATGAAATTAAGTGGAGGGACTAGGGGCCTTCTCCCCTAGGGGCCTTGGGGGGGGGTAGCAAGGCAGGGGAGGGGAATTAGATGACTACATTTAATCTGTTGGTAGGAGTGATCCATGGGGCCGCGAAGAGTCGGACTCGACTGTGCGACTGAACAACAACAAAAAAGGAGTGGAAGTCCTGACTTTGTTAAAGGCTTGGTGATTAATGACTTCCGACAGGCAGATGTTAAGAACCCAGACTAGGGGCTGAGCAAGGTATTCCTTATCTGGATGGCTGCTGAAATGATTGGTTCCCCCCCCCAAAAAAAAAAGAACGGAAGGACTGTATAGCTAGAGAGCAAATAATAATAATAATAATAAGGCACCCAAACTCATATTAACATCCTCAGCTTGCGTCTTTGTATCACATCCTATGAGATATTTAAAATGGAAACAGAGGGCATGGCTATTGTTTCTAAATTAAACGTTTGCATTCAAAAACATTAACAGTGCCTGACATCTTAGTAGCCCCTGAGCCATCCCTGCAGGAGAGCTGATTTTCTTGGGGATAGGAAATTTTTATAGAACACCTAATCTGTCAGAGCAAATCCATCAAGATTAGTCCCTGCATACCAGATATTATTCTTGCCCAATATTAAAAAAGATACATCTCCCTCAGATGCTGGTAAATTATAAAAGGTTTTTCAAGGAGCCCATATGTAGGCAACCAGTACATTCTTTCCAACAAAAATAACACTCTGGTAGATTACACAATATAATGAATACTAAGTAAACTGCACTGTTAAGAAGAATTCACTGCATATAAATCTGTTTCCCCAAGTATTCATACCAATGATGAGCTACTTGATTTGGTACCCTCCCCTTGGAGGTCTAAGAACACTAAGGTTTGTGTTCAGGTCAGTTTTGAAACTGCATGGGGAAGAGTTAAACCTCTTTTCTCTTTCTTGCACACACACACCCTGGTAAAATTGTTTGTTGTTTTTTTGGTTGTGTATGTATTTTGGTTTTGCTTTTAATTGGTTTTGTGATCTGTTTTTCATTGGCCTGATGTGCAGAAAGGCAGGCTATAAATGTTTTAGAGAAATAAGATTCAGATAGGCAGTTGTATTGGTCTGAAGCAATAGAACAACGTTTTGAGTCCAGTGGCACCTTCAAGACCAAAAGAGTTTAATTCTAGGTATAAGAGTTCATGTGCATGAAGTGATATCTGATGAAGTGTGTATGCACACAAATGCTTATACCCAGAATTAAACTTTGTTGTCTTAAAAGTGCCACTGGATTGAAACTTTGTTTTAGAGGAATTGATAATTAATAAACCCCAACCTGAATTTGGTCCTTACATGGCTTCTAGTAGCATTTTTAACATGCAGGGAAGATCCATTCCCAGCCCCCTGAATGTCTTGTCAGTTTTGACCTTGGGGAAAACAGTAGCTTTGATGAAAATGGCACTAAGAACTCCTGAACTCCACAGGATATACAAGCAGATATAATGAATATAATAAAATGTAAATATAATTAGAGTTGAGCAGAAATCTCCTGGAAAATCTTGGCTAAACTTACTGAAATTCTGTAGTGTTCCTTGAAAATCCTACACAAGTTTTTTTAATACATATCATGTACCATCATCCAAATTTTCCTACATTTCTCTTTTGATGAAATTTGGTGGTAACACTCCTGTAATATATATATATATATATTATATATATATATATATTCCACTCCTCAACCAGGAAACTAATTTCTGTGACAGCTAAGAAATATCAAACAAAGATGGCAAAGACTGAAAATTAAATTGTATGTTAAATAAAACATACAAACAGCATATCACAGTGGGAGGGCTTCTGGAGTTCTGGCCCCACTGGTGGACCTCCTGCTAACACCTGGGTTTTGGCCACTGTGTGACACAGAGTGTTGTAATGGATGGGCCATTGGCCTGATCCAACACTGCTTTTCTTATGTTCTTATACAGATAAATACAAATCTCAGCAAGAGAGAATTAAAATCACTAGCAATTCAAATCAACAAGCAATCAAAGGAAATCCCATTGTTCACCATTGTGAAGAGATAATCCTTCTCTGTTTCTTGCAAATGACAACAACACATCCATTTCCATTTCACTTCTTCAGTGGCACTTCCAAAGGAAAGTATCCTACTAAAACAGAAAGGGCATGGAGGCCTCTTGCTGCTCCTGGAAGGGAGAGGATATATAACAAATCGATTTGTGTTAGCATCACACTGCCCTAAAGAAGAGCTACCCCTTCTTCAGTGCACCAGGATAATTTCCACTGAAACATTTACTAAAGACTTACCTGTTATGCTGGGGATTGCTACCATTGGGGTTGCCAGGTGTCCACCATGCCAAATCCTGAGACTTATGGGTGGGGCTTGATGATGTCATATTGAGTAACTGTACTAGTGGCAGAACTTCTACACCCCAGTAGGAATAGTGCCATTTGGTGTCTGTGTAGTCACAATCATATGGTTTTAAAGAAAACAGCACAAGGGGGAAGACCAATGTCACTTCTTGTGCACCATGTTCCTGACCTGAATCAGGCCTTGTTTATACCTAGGAACTGAGTTACCAGTAGGGAACTCCCAAGCACACCTCTGACTGACAGTCCTTGTGGTGGGCCTAGACCTTGACCCAAACCAAGGACTGTGTATTTGTGTAAATGCACACAAATTCATGTGGCACTGTACTAAACAAGCATGGGTTCTGTTTTTTTTTTTTTTACTTAGTGCAAATGGTCTTGTACCCCAGACATAGGCCATAGATTCCATATGACTGCAGCGCACAATGCTGTCCCCTTCTAAACCTGTTTCTATAATCCAGTGTGTCTCTTCAATCCAACTCTGCTACTTTGTTGCAGGAGAGCATGCAAGAATTAATACCCAGGCTATGCATGGCCATTAGTTTATGCACTGCTCTTGCAAAGTCATCAGTAAATGTTATCTGTCAATCAGGAATTCTATTAATGCATATTTGAGAGTGTAGGTGTGGTTTTGCATTTTCAATGCCTACTGAAGTTCTCAAAGTAGATTGTACTCAGTCAGTACAACAGGCTTGGTGGGGCTAGTGTGGGAAAGGTAAAACAGAAGGCATGCTCTGACAGGTTCTCACAACACTGGCCTTGAGTCTGAAATATTAGAATTATTTATCTCATGGTTATAGCCAAAAAAGGACCAGGATTTATAATAATAAGAGGCAGAAGAGAAGAAGAGATTGGATTCCCGCCCTTCACTACCCAAAGGTGTCTCAGAGTGGCTTACAAACTCCTTTCCCTTCCCCTCCCCACAACAGACACCCTGTGAGGTAGGTGGGGCTGAGAGAGCTCTTGACAGAAACTGCTCTTTTTCAAGAACAGCTCTCATCAGAGCTACAGCTTGCCCAAGGTCATCCAGCCAGGTGCAAGTGGAGGAGTGGGGAATCAAACCCGGTTCTCCCAGATTAGAGTCCACGCACTTAACTACTACACCAAACTGGCTCTCGTAATAGGCTCAATTATGAAACCATACAGGTTTACCTTGGCTTAACCTGCATTCTTCAGGATGCCTGTGTGATTTGCATTTTTGAGCAGTGGAAGGAAAGATCAAGAAGTACATGAAGGTCTAAAAACAGAATTGCCACATTTAGAAACATACACACCCAACTTGCAATGCAATCCTAAGCAGAGTTAAACCTTTTTAGTCCCATTCACTTCAACGAACTAAGAAGCTTGTAACTCCACTGAGGATTGCACTATAAGGGTACAAACTTATGTAATTGTAAGAGGCAAAATGCCTGCACTGTCACAGACCATATCAGCAAGTGTAGAAGGGACATGAGCTTTGAAACTCCACTTGGTTTGCTAATCAAAACCAGCATATGAGTGCTGTTATTAGCATTTTAAACAGGAAAAATAGACTTTTGAAGGACACACTTTCATTCCTATGCCTGTTGCACTGCAGCCATGTGGATCCAAGTGGGTTGAAAGGAGCTGACAGAAGGAGAGGAACACAAGGAAATCTGTAGACCTTCCACTAATAGTTGGCTGGATCCCATCTAGCATCTGGTCCAAGAATGCCCAAATCTGTGCAGTAACCACATGCTTTGATTTAACCTTAATAGAAAGATCTGAAACAAGATTAATACTTGAGACAACATCCACTGGGAAAGATTTTTTATTTTAGGAGTGGCTTAAGCCACACTTTCTTAATACTGACACCGTTGTCCCATTGTTCAAATGATGAATAAGATTAAACAGGCCCAAAGAAGTTTCACACATCTTCTCATAATGGCATCTCAAAGACAGAATTCCCTGGAAGATGCATGGTGACTACAGAGAAGGACCTCCTTTCTTGTTGCCAGTGATCTAAAGTATAGGAACTTGACACAAGGAATGGAGAAATTCATATCCAAGCAACTCCTCCTAACGAGATGGTTCCGTGGCCCAACTCTGTCTTATGTATGGCAGTGGGCGTGCGTGAGTAATTTACCCGTGTATACAGAGGGCAGATTCAGAACCAACACTCCTATTTCCCAGGAATTGAGACAACACACTAAGG
The DNA here is from genome assembly GCF_001447785.1 of Gekko japonicus. NCBI lineage: Eukaryota > Metazoa > Chordata > Lepidosauria > Squamata > Gekkonidae > Gekko > Gekko japonicus. Next base: position 74,647 of record NW_015163634.1, on the reverse strand, counting down.
TTTAATGAATAAATGTTGTCTTTACTAGGTGGTTCTCAAGCACACGAAAAACAGATACATTCACAGATTCACTCAAGTTCCTTTAGTACACAGTAGGTACAGAAAAACAAATAGCAATGAAAATAACAATTCAAACCAACAATGGGGTAAGACACATAAGGATAGCGTTTATACTTATCTGAGTTCCAGTCGAGAAGGAATTCTTCTCAGCAACGAGAATGGGGACAAAAGTAATAACTTTAGGGACTATAAACACATGGAATGGTCCAGCCAAACACGTATGGGCTCTCTGGTCGCGACTCCAGAGAACTCCTTAAGAATCACCTGCAGTATACTTAAGTTGCAAAGGTGAAGGTATTAGGAAGGATGGGTTAACCAGAGAAACAAAGGCTGTGTTTCTCTTTTTAAAACCTGGTTTTGGGGGTTGGCATAAGGCCAATCTACACCTGAAATCTGTCCCCTTCTCTATACCTATAGGTTGGAGGGTTGTGACGCTCTACCTAGAGGGGAGTGGGGCGATATTCAAATTCTAAGCCTAACTTCAATGGGAGCCATGTGGCAAGATGTCAAAATTGTATTCCCATGGCAACCTTTGACTTGCAGATGTTGCTTGGCCCAGGAAAGCAATAACAGGATGTGGTCCTTTTGTGATGCCAAACCAGATATGTGGGGTTACGTGTTATTCCAGGAGATCTGTAATGGTGGGAGACCTGTTGTTTTCCAAGTCTCCAGGCTGAGCTTAATGGCGAAGGTCTTCTTTGTTCCAAGGCATGTCGGGAAGGT
>NW_015163634.1:60411-73835 GCF_001447785.1 Gekko japonicus | reverse complement strand
CAACCCCCTCACACAGCAGCTTCCAGGTTCAAGCAGGAAAGCATAGCAAGCAAATCCAAGACACAGCAATTCCCAGATCCCATATACACAGATGCAAAGACATTTTACAGACAATACAGCAGCAGCATAGCACAAATAATACATTTAAAAGCACACATGGTAACACTCTGCAGTGTCCAAGATGGAAGGGAAACAAGATTGTGAATGGTATCTTACCTTTCTTTCATGCTCTGTAAACCCCATCCCAAGGCAGAACTCTATCAAAGCTCTCATTGATCTTAATGAAGCTTGATTTCCTACTGTCAGCCAGTTTATCATGTCAGCTGACAGCAGGGGTCGTTTCGTAGAAAAAGAGCTAGGGGAACTCATTAGCATAACACATTAGCATATGCCACACCCCCTGACATCACCGGAAGTGTGTCATAAGGCCACACCCCCCACCCCCAACGGTCCCGGCCACCGCTGCCGGCCTTGCAGCTCCACTGCCGAGCCCCATGAGGGGCCCGGCGGTGGACCTGGAAGGCTGGCGGGAGTGCAAGGAAGCCCCGCGAAGGCCCTCCCTGGCCCCAGGCAGGCAGGGGTGGGGAGAGGCAGGGAGGAAGCAACTTACCCTCCCTCTTCTCCTGCCTCCTCCTGGCTGAATGAGTGCTGGAAGCGGGGCGACCGGAAGCAGGGGGCGGGGCTTCGTCATGTGCCCCGCCCCCCATACCTCACCTGGGGGAACTGCGATCCCCCGCAATTCCCCCCGAAATGACCTCTGGCTGACAGTAGGAATCACATGTCTCCTTAATACATGGAAAGCCCTTTTTCACCAAGTCCTTTTGTTCAATTAATCTTACCCATGCTCACGTCTACTACACGTAACTAAATGTGTGCAAGTGACACCATGTTGCATACATTCTAAAACTTTAGCATCTACTCGGTCATCTTGTTTATTATCTTTCTAGGGCTTATTATACCCTCTTCTCAAGGTCTGTCTGTTTTGGTACCTGGCTAGCAGCAACTTGGAAGGAAACATCTGTTTCCATGGAGACAGGCGCACCCTGCTATTCTTATCTCCATGGCTGAATGGTTCAATAATTTGTAACCTTGGATATTGCAACATTAATAATAATAATAATAATAATAATAATAATAATAATAATAATAATAATGCCCCATCATCCAGCAAACCCTTTTCCGTAATCATCTTAGATACTATACCTCTAATGTCACTTGACTCTTCTCCCCTTCTTACAATACCCTTTTGAATATTATTGCTTAACATTTTAATACCATTTTTATATGCTGGGCTGCACAGAACAAAGACATGGCACAAGGCTCCTCTACATTTTCAGAAAAGTCATGTGAGGGACCATCCTGCTGTGTAGGTGACCTGTACATTTAGTTATCCTATACTTCATCTTCTCTATTATATTTTGACATAAAAATGTAAAATGGCATAGGATTTTCTTTGCCTAATAGAATAATTTTTTCATTCAAGCCAAGACTCTACTGTCTGTCCTAGTTTGTGGTGGAAAATCAGAAGCCACTAAACAACATGTTGTATTTCTAATCCCTTCTTATCCTGTTTCCCACGTCCTGTCCAGGGGCTGAGGTGGATCCATGTATTTTGCACATTCCAGCCAAGGTGTTCAGTATAAGCTCTTTGATACAGTCAGATGGGTAACATTCAGTTTTGGAAGATTAGCAGATCTAATCAATTGTTTTATCAAGAACAGAAAAAAAAATCTGTCAGCTCAGAGCTAAATATATAAAGTTTCTGGTTCAAAACCTGCAAATGGTACATTATAAGGCAGCCTGGAAAGAGTCTTTTACAGAGATGACATTTTACACCACCAGACCCAATCATTTGGTAAAAATACTCAAGCCTCAGATACCAGTAATTTCATTAAGCATCTTCTCATGTGGCCATTACCAGGCAATCTGGAAAGGAGTCGCACACACACACAGCTGAAATTTTGTACCATCAAGTCCATCCATGAGGGTAGTGAAGCTACCCATGATTATTGGCTGCCTTCCTGTGTGACCATCCCTTTCCCACATCTGTCAGGTTCATTATCAGCCCTTGCTGCTCTTCCTGCTAGTGATTGTTCATGATCACTGCTTTGTGTTGTGTAGCCTACATGACTGATTATCACAGCAGTGATCAGAGGGATTATGAAGCTGGAGGAATCTGCCCCTCCCCCTATCTAGAATACGATTATGCAGACATTGGGGAATTCTTTCATCCTGGGAGGTGATTGAGCTTCATACTGAATTTAGCTGACTTTAGTAATGAGCTGGGAGGTGGCAGGCATAGATCCTTATCTAGCAAATCCCATTAAAACAGTTAAACAGCTGTGAGACAATCCCAGCATTCACTGACCAGCATCAGGAACAAAGTTCTGAATGTCAGTTGGGGTGCCAGTTCTCTTGGTCTAGCCAGGCTCCTGTGCCTTTGAAGGCTGCACTGACAGACTACAGAACCATACGTACAGCTGTTGTATCACTGGACATCCATGAGAAATAACAACTGCCTTGGTCAAATCTACACTTATGAGCTTGCAGTAGTGCAGCAGCCAGACTAGAAGGGAGTTGTCATCATACAGCAAAGCGGTTAGATGCACACTGGCCATTGCAGCCACCACTCATGTTTTAAGCTCAGCAGATGGTTGTAACTGTTATGTGAATGGGGTCCATCCCAGTCTCTCTCATGTTTGAAGGTGGCCCAGAAAGACCCAAAGGAGACACAAGGCTTGCACAGAAACAGAGCAAAAGACAGCAAGCAGGCTCAAACACTTTGCAATAGGGTTGCAGTGAATTTTGCAACCAACTTGTTCAGCAGTTCAGCTGCGACGATCAGATGTGAGCCAATTGCTGGGTCTGTTTGGTTCCACACCAAATTATTCAAATGCCTGTCAAACAGGCTTGCATTGGGGTTTTGTAAAATGTCATGACTAAAAATGTTGCTCATTCAAACAGATCAACAGTATTAAAGACTACTTAGACAAACACTGAATGCTAGGAATTTTTTAAAACCACAGCATTTGTGGTTTTAAAACCTCCCTCCCCTCCTGGCTCCTTAAAGTGGGACATGAGGGGCTATGAGGCACACTATGGGAGATTATCAACAAGTCCCTTTCGGAGGGACAGTTCCCGAGTGCGCTCAAAGAGGCGATGCTCCGCCCTCTCTTAAAAAAACCCATCTTTGGACCCATCCGAATTGGCTAACTATCGGCCGGTATCCAATTTGCCCTATTTGGGCAAACTTATTGAGAGGGCGGTAGCATTACAGCTACAGAGCTTCCTGGAGGACGCTTCAGTCTTAGATCCCTTCCAGTCCGGTTTTCGCCCTGGTCATGGGACTGAGACGGCTTTGGTCGCCCTGACTGATGATCTCCGAAGGCATCTGGATCGAGGTGGTGTGGCGGCATTGCTGTTGTTAGACCTGTCGGCCACTTTTGATACGGTTGACCATCAGCTGCTGACCCACTGCCTTGCCGACGTGGGGATTCAGGGGCTTGCCCTTCAATGGTTTTTCTCTTTCCTACAAGGTCGGGGACAAAGGGTAGCTGTCGGGGACCGGCGATCCAGTAGGTACCCCCTTGATTGTGGGGTGCCTCAGGGAGCGGTGTTGTCCCCGATGCTATTTAACATTTATATGTGCCCCCTTGCCCAGATTGCCCGGAGTTATGGGCTTGGGTGCCATCAATATGCAGATGACACCCAGCTCTATCTGATGCTGGGGGGCTGGTCGGACTTGAGTCCCAATTACTTTCACTGGGCGTTGGAGGCCGTGGCCGGTTGGCTCCAGCAGATTGAAACTAAACCCAGCGAAGACAGAGGTCCTGGGCTTGAGCCGGACTGGTGTAGGGTTGGGGCTCCCTCTCCTGACCTTCGACGGGGCGCCTTTGGTGCCAGCGTCTAGGGTTAGGAGTTTGGGGGTGTTCCTGGACTCTTCATTAACAATGGAGGCCCAGGTGGCAGCCACTGTCTAGTCAGCCTTTTACCATCTTCGGTTGGCACGGCAGTTGGTCCCCTTCCTCGACCGCGATGACCTGGCCACAGTGATCCATGCGATGGTAACCTCGAGGCTAGACTACTGCAACACTCTCTGCATGGGGCTGCCTTTGTCACAGATTCGGAAACTGCAGCTGGTGCAGAATGCTGCAGCTAGGCTGCTGATGGGTCTTTCTGGGAGGGACCATATTCAGCCTGTGCTGAAAGCGCTGCACTGGCTGCCTACAGCGTACCGGATCCGCTTCAAAGTGCTGGTTCTTACCTATAAAGCCCTATATGGCCAGGGTCCAGCCTACCTGAGGAACCGCCTTGCCCCACATGTTTCCCCAAGAGCACTATGGTTGGGGACCCAAAATTTGTTGGTTATCCCGGGTCCCAAGGATGTGAAACTAGCTGTGACCAGGGCCAGGGCTTTTTCAGTGGTGACTCCTACCTGGTGGAACAAGCTCCCGGGGGAGATCCGGGCCCTGCGGGACCTTGAGCAGTTCCGCAGGGCCTGTAAGACGGAGGTCTTCTGCCAGGCCTTTGAGTATGAGCCGCCCCCCCATTATACCACCACCGTCAAGGTATCTTAAAGGATGCATCAACGAGGCCCAAGGAAGAAACTGGAAACTATTGAAGATCTGAGAAGCCGTCGCTATTGGACACGTATACTATGGGAGGACCATCTGGAACTGCGGTGTTACCATCTTGGATTTAGGATATTAGTGATGGATTGAGTACTGTGGTTTTAGTGTTGGATGTTTTACTATGTTTTATATGTTTTTACCTATGGCATGGCAAATGACCTGAGCCCATTGGGGAGGGCGGGATACAAATATGAAAAATAAATAAATAAATAATGACTAATTTTATGGCTCATGACTAATTTAACTATTTAAATAATTGCCTGCTGAATGAAACAGCAGCACAACAAAGACGTGAGGGCGCAAAACTCAGTTGGACTGTGCAAAAAAGTGAATGTGCAAAAAGCCAAATTGAGTGGTACTGCGGTTAAGACTTAATGAAGGTACCCATCGAACAGCAATGAATGGGTCAACAAATAGTCCAATGAAATATCAGCTCCTTGTGTGCAACTGGCAAACAGGATGTGAGCCAAACTGGTGGATTGGTGTGAGTTAGGTATTCTTCCAGTTCCTATGCTGCACACACACACACCCCCCCCACCTTCTTGAGCTTTCCCACACTTCAAGATTCCCCTGTTGGAGAACACAGTGTTGAACCAAGACTTATCCATCCCTTGTAGGAAGTTGCATTGGAACTCTGACTGCACTTTTCTATAGGGCTGTTCTATGGAGCTATGATGCAGCAAGGCAAAAGGCATCATGAAGGTCTGGCTAACAGTAGCATTGTTTGTAGTGGCCGGCAATCAGTCAGAAATGTGGTTGTGCTCCTTGTTTTCCATGCTTGCATGTATGATTATACTGGCATGACATCACACCAACTTCACAGTGATGTTTTATTACAATATCTGCAAGATGGATCCCCCTTTCTGCACTGTGTATACTTACTCTGCTCCCCCTGTGTGACACAAATTGCTAGCAAGAGTTGGAGAAGGCTGGTGGAGCCAATAGATGGTGGATACATGTTGTATGTAACATTTGCAGTGGTCAGAATTTGAGATGCAGAATCCCTCTCCCTTGCTTACTCGTACGGAATAGGGGTGTGCAACTGGGTATTGCCAACCCAATAAAATGCCAGATATTTCCCAGATCAGATTAGCAATATTCAATAGCATAAAAGACACCCTCTGATATCCCAGTTTCCAATATTTTCACTTCAGTTGGGGAGCACTTTAAAGTTTAAAGGACTGATGAGGCACAGCCCAACTGGGGTGCTCTGAAAACAATGGGTGGTAGACTTGGTCTCTGGACTCAGCATCCAGGTCTATCACCCAATGAAAATAATGTTTTTTGTTTTGTTTTAAAGAGCCTTTAAAAGTGCTGATGCTTCATGGACAAACTAGAGGCTGGGGTACACGTTCTTTCTTTCTCTCCCTCCCTTTCTGCTCCTTCTGCTTCTGGGAGAGCATTTCAAAAATTACCATTTTTAATTTCTTTTTGTAAGTTTAGAAAGGGCATGATTATCATTTTCACTAAATTGGGAGTATTGCTCTGATATTTATCTTTTTAAATTCCTGACATGACATTCCAGAATGATAACAGTACCCCGATATTTAGTGAAAACAATAATCATGCCCTTCCAAAGTTTTTAATACACAAAATGATAATTTTGCAAGTGCACATCCCTTGTGCAGCATCCTTCCATGCCCAGAGGGAGGACTGGAGGAGTCCGTTATTTTAATGTTTTTGAGCTATATAGCACTGTATATATGGCTTTGTATTTCTTCAAGTCAAGCAGGTTATAAATATTTTAAATAAATAAATAACTCAAATTTAGTCCTCAGGCTGAGGCAAATAAATCCTGATTCTGGTGAAAAAATATTACTATCCACAGTGCTTTACCGCAGTAAAATTAAGAAACAAAACTTGTTTTCTAATCCAGGCTGGGTAACATACTTTGATCAACACCACTTCAGAATTTAGGAGAGGAATGTTATAACAGAATATATTCCCTCATCAAAAATATTCTGTCGGTGGAAAGCTAGCTGGCAATGAGAGAAACTGCAGCTCAGCTTTTCAGTCTGATATTTTCTGAAGGAAGGAAGCTTGTTAGAAGGGAGGCATTCAGCCTTGCAAGTCCCATACCTCCAAATCAGCACACAGAGATGCAAAAGAAGCTTGGCACATCTCACCCTGGAATGATGGCTGTGCCATTTTCTACTTCTTCCCAGTTAGTAGAAAAAAAATATATATCTATGAATGAAGGGGCACCCAAAATCTGACCTTCCTGGCACTTATATGTAGGTGAACTATGCAAGTGAGAAATACGCCTTGAATTACAAAATCTCTGTCCATTTTGGATGATGCAGCTGTAAGAAACCACTATCTCTTGGGGAATCAACTCTCAGAGCAGTTCAAATGTGCCTCCTCTGCTCACTAGAGTACATTGATCCTGTTGCCACTGAAGTGGTTGGCATGCTCTTATTATCTCTGCAGGCTGCGTTTCAGAAGCAAACTTCTTACAACTACCCAGTCCATGGGTGCTTTGTTGTAGGTCTAGGATCCTACAATATATTAAAAGCAGGACACCCTTTTAAACAAACCAACTAATTATAATCAGGATTTCATGGACATTGGAGGTAGCAAACACCAAAGCCCTGTGATACCTTCTGTTAAGGCTGGTGAAAATAAAACGACACAGTGTGCAAACGTTCAGATTTTCCAGAACTCTTCCTCATCTATATTTAATGTTTAAACCAAAAATTGAAAGAAAATGGTGGTTCAGGCCCCGATCTTAAGGCTTCTTGCCTTCAGCCTGAGTAGAATGCCAGGCAATCTTGAATATAGTGCGCTGGGTCTAGTGGAGGTGGGACAATGCTGCTCTCTCTCGTCATGTGAAATATTACATGGGATTGAAGACTATTTATTTAAAACATTTCTGTGCTGTCTTTCCACCCAGTATGTATGTGTGTGTGTGTGTGTGTATAGATAGATACAGATAGATATATACACATACACACACACACCACAAACATGGAGGAGGACTAATAAGACTTTGTGAGGGAATGCCAAAAAGATTAAAAAGTCTTAACATGCTGATGGAAGGCAATAATAGGGAGAAATCTACCTGGAGAGAGAGTCCAGAGTTTTAATGCCCTTTCTCAGGTTGCCAGACATCTAGCCTCAGATGGCAGGGGTATCCAAAGCAGGATCTCTGAAGACAACTGGAATGGTGAGGCAGGTTCATAAGTGTGCGTGATATCACTAATACATTATGAATGAAAATCTGACACTATCTGATTACTTGATATTTATAGCTCATTGATAGGTAGTCTTAAAAATTACATAGAAATTTACTCAGGATAAGATTTTTCTGATAGGATTAATAGTATAGAGTAGTTTATAATTTTATAGGATATAAAGAGACATCTTCCCCAAACACACATTAGGGAGTGATGATTTAGTACCATAATCTGTAACCTTCGAAGAGTAACCTCAAAAAAATGTGGTGATATTACAACTGAAAAAGTCCTCTTGTTTTAGCAGCGTGAGAAATAACATGATGATTTGAAGCACAGTTAACTAGCAATGGGCTGCCTTGCTTTTAATAATGCACTTCCCCTGACCTAGATAGCCCATGCTAGCTTGATTGTGTCAGATCTCAGAAGATAAGCAGGGTCAACCCTGATCAGTATTTGGATGGGAGACCTGGTCAGTATTTGGATGGCAGGGGCAGGCAATGGCAAACCACCTCTGTATGTCTCTTGCCTTGAAACTGCTATGGGATTGCTGAGAATAAATAAATAAATGGATTCACAAATGTGACAAAGAGAAAGTTGACAGCAGTAAACAGCTACAGCTTATTACTACAGGAAGGTAACAAAACTCAGGATCATGGGCTGTAGTAACAAGTATAATATAGTACACCTAACTCCCCAAACAGTGTCAGGTATTATTACTGAACATATTGCACATTAACATAAATGCTTAAATACATTTACTAGAACAGATGGAGACCTTCTTTTGTGCATGGACTTCCAGATTGAATCTTGTACACCTTTTATGATTGCAAACATGTGTGCAAGAATGCTTTTAGCGGCTGTATTATATCTAAACAAATCTGTATAAAATGTATTGAATAATGTAAAATCTTCTGTATAGTATAGTATCTGTTATTTCTGTTCTGTATAGTATCTGTTCTTTCTTGTGCAGAATTTAAATTAGGGAGAGCCAAGATATTAAGTATGACTTCATCACTCATTCAATATGGCCAACATAACCTGAATGTCAGTTATGATGGTCTCCTTCACTTACAATACATCTAGGCCATCCTTTGGTAGATCTATCAGGAGACAAAAGTGTGGATGCCAACCTCCAGGTAGAACCCAGAGATCCAGATTTACAACTGATTTACAGACAACAGAGATCAATTCCTCTGATAAAAATGGCTGGTTTGGAGGCTGGACTTTATGGCATTACAACCTGCTGAGTTCTCACCCCTCCCTAACCCCTGCTATCCCTGGGGTCCATCCCCAGATCTCCAGGAATTTCCTAACCTGGAGTTGGCTAGCCTAGATGGAAGAAATGCAGAAGTCTTGTGAAGAGTAATGGGATCTGAGAAAAAGAGAAGTTTCAGAGGTTCTCCTTACTTTCTACATAGTAGTAACAAAAGAGTCTTCAAGCAGCTTTCAATGTGCTGAAAACAAATACTTGTGATTAAGAAATAGTCCCATCTTTCATGTGCAGGATTTTCAGACAAGACGCAGCAGGTGGCTTGTATAAATAGCTGAGCCTGAAGGAAGGGAGGAGAAAGAACATAATGAACAGAGATTAAGAAATAATGTTTATTTCCTTCTCAGAGAAGAACGGCACAGTGAATTATCAGACAGAATGATCATTCTGTTGGAAGTGAATGCAGAACTTTGAGTCACATTTGGCCATCCTGCTCCCACAGCTTTCCTCCCCTTCTTATTAAGAAGAATTTATTGAGAAAGATGCTGTCAGAGGAAGGCATGCTGTGCATTTACAGGTACCAGTGGATGCTAGCTAGCTATAATTTGTTCAAATTTGGAATAGAAAATTGTAATATTGCTAATATGGATGAGAAACAAATACAAAATGTATGCAAGATAGTTGCAACAAACCATTACATACTCCACACTTCCCCAAGTGCCTAGAAGTTGCACTTCCTGGGCTGGTTCTCTTTGGAGGCAAGAGAACTGAGCAACGTATTATACTTTTCTAATACCTGCTTTATTTACAATACAGCACAGATGGAAAAAGAGGCACTCCATACAGGGCAGAAAATCTACTACTCCATATCACAGCATTTTTATAAAGGGAATATTTGTCCCCTTTGGGACCCTGATCACAGTATAGAAATGTTCTTCTTTTTATCTTTCTGTTCTTCTGACTCAAAGGCCTTGAACAGATCAAAATCCAATCCTCTTACAGGCAATCACTGCAGCCAAATATTTAGCAACAGCTAAGGTAGTTTTCTGAACCTCATCTTCAAGGAAAAACTGGGGCATATTTTGAGATAAATTCGCATAATCTATTTCATGGAAATGTTTTAAATAAATTCATTAATAAAATATTGTTCTGCTTTTAGTGTCTTTGGACATTTTCTGTATAGTTTTTACGATATTCATTATTAGTTTCTAATTCACCTTAGTCAGAGACTCTGAAACGATTATACAAAGTTAATATCAATATAATATAAACTAAGTAAACATTATTTTAAAAACTCCTGAGGTGCTTCAGCCCCTTCACAGTGATCTGTCTGGTTCCTTCTCTCACTGTTTCTAAATTTAAACTACTTTTCCATCATACATGTACCCAGGGGTCATTTCGTAGAAAAAGAGCTAGGGGAACTCATTAGCAAAACTCATTAGCACATGCCACACCCCCTGACATCAGGGGCCCGGCGGTGGACCTGCAAGGCCAGCGGGAGTGCGAGGAAGCCCCGCCAAGGCCCTCCCTGGCCCCAGGCAGGCAGGGGTGGGGAGAGGCAGGGAGGAAGCAACTTACCCTCCCTCTTCTCCTGCCTCCTCCTGGCTGAATGAGTGCTGGAAGCGGGGCGGCCGGAAGCAGGGGGCGGGGCTTTGTCATGTGCCCCGCCCCCCGTACCTCACCCGGGGGAACTGCGTTCCCCCCGAAATGACCTCTGCATGTACCTAATGCTTCCCCTCAGCTGGGAGGGGGTCACCTTTCCCAGTCACTGATAGAATACTCGAACACAGACATCTTCTACAAATTGCCTCCCATTGTGGAAGTCCTCACAAAAATTAAGAAATACTGATATCCCCTTTCTAAAGGAGACAAATAAGAGAGGGGGGCAATTGCTAGCATCCTGATGTGCGGATGTCAATTCTGTGGTTTGAAGGGTTAAATCCCCTTTTCCTTTCCTGTGCTGCCCTGATTTGAATTGAGCAAATTACTTTTCAGAGTGAGCAGATCCACAATCTTCTATAGACATCACATCTATATTTGGCCTTCATATAATATCCCCCCTCATTCCCAGTCTTATAGTTGCTGTACAGTTGGCTAGGAACAAAAATGTTACCAGCTGAAACAAAATAAAGAATGACCTAGCAACACAATAAACAGCAATAAGTGGTAAGATGCAAAAATAGGATTGCCTAGTTATAACTCAGACTTGGTTACTAAGAGCTCAGAGATGGTGTCTGAATATGCAGCAGCACTGCCATCCATTGCTATTCCCCAACCCCCTTTTGCATATCCTTCTGTACTTTTGACAGTGGCACTTTTCACCAAGCAATTTCCACCCAGCATATAGCTGCCATGACAGGAAAAGCCACACCGGTGGAATTATTAATTTAATACAGCTTTTAGAGACTCTATTTACCACCTAACATGGGTGAGATGTTTATTGGTGGTATCTGGGATACTGTATTTTCAATCATTCCCCAGTGCATGCAGGGCCTAGTGATACAAACCAGCCATCAATATTCATTCACTCAGTCTCACTCAGATAAATCTCTTTTTAATGCAGAGCAAAGAATGAATTTTTTTTAAAAGTCTCAGCATATGCCACAGCAAGTCCAGTGAATCACATTCTCTCACACTTTTAAAGAGAGAAAGGAACTCAAAGCAAACCAAACTCATTGTTTTAGACAATGAAACTCACCAATGATTAGCACTTTAGCATCTGAGGTACTATTTGTTTTAGCCGAGTATATTTAACACTTTATTTTCACATTGGGGAAGTGATATTGTTTGAATCCAATCTAAAATTGGCAAACAAACTATTTGTATCTAAAGGATTTGTAACTAAAGGATCCCAGTTGTAAGTATATAGGACCTCAGTTCAACAGTTCAATGTAAAGTTCAATGAAACGTTTCTTAGACTTTACTTTCCTCAGTGTTCTGTTCTTATAAATAAACGTTTTTTGTTTTGATTAACCCTGTGGGCTGCATGTGTAAGGGAAAGAAGCACACACACACACACATAATTTAATATATCGGTCTATGCATATATATTCTCGGATATGAATGAATGGCGGCAGCGAGTGACTGGAACATCTCTGTGTGAGTGAGGGCTGATTATTAAAGGGGGCTGGGCTACTCTGTCTGTGGATGTCTCTGAGAGTGAGAGAGAGGCTCTAAGGTAAGAGATGGTCATGACTTTCTGTAGATTTTAAAAAAGAAAAGAAATGTGGTGACTGTGATGAGTGGAGAAGGGGCTTCACAGTGGCAAATTATGCCTGCCCTAGGGAAAATGAAATAGTAAAAGTCACCATGTGAGGATTTTTTTTCTACCTCAGACAGAAAGACATGGATTTTTCCCTACTGAGGCAGGTTCAGAATCAGGTAATAGCAGGGTTTCCAGGTTGTCAATTTGCCTGCTAGGGGTGCCGCGCGTAGAATTCATGGGCTTCGCCGTGGATGCCTCCGGACTGCACCCCTCCCCGGACAAGGTGGAAGCCATCGCGCACGCACTGGCTCCGAAGTCCAAAACGGAGCTGCAGGCGTTCCTAGGCCTGGTGAACTTTTACCACTCCTTTTTGCCCCTCAAGGTGGCCGTTGCGGAACCTCTCCACCACCTCCTCGACAAGTCGGCGCCATGGGTCTGGGGGCCACCACAAGCCGCGGTGTTCCAAGCGATAAAGGACCTCTTAGTGTCAAATTCGGTCCTCGCGCACTTCAACGAGGCCCTTCCCATGGTGCTGGCGTGCGACGCTTCTCCATATGGGATCGGGGCGGTCCTGGGGCACAGGCTGCCGGACGGACGTGAGGTCCCGGTCGCCTACTACTCGCGAACCTTGTCACCGGCCGAGCGCAACTATGCTCAAATAGACAAGAAGGCCTTGGCGATTGTAGCAGGAGTGAAAAAATTTCATCACTACTTGTATGGTCGTCCGTTCACGGTCCTGACGGACCACAAGCCACTTTTGGGCCTCCTCGCACACGACCGGCAAACCCCCCTGATGACCTCACCCCGTGTGCTGCGCTGGTCAATTTTTCTGGCGGGGTATGCGTACAACCTCGTCCATTGGCCGGGAAAGGTGATGGGCCATGCCGACGCCCTGAGCTGCCTGCCGCTGCCAAAATGCAACCCAGATCCGGCGCCCACGCTCCTGGTTGCGCGCCTGGAGTCTCTTCCGGACCAGCCGGTCCACGTCAAGGAGGTGGCCCGCTGCACCTCCAAGGACAAGATTCTGGGGAGGGTCTTAGATTGGGTGGTGAGGGGATGGCCCGAGGCCAAAGGGGACCCAGACATTGCGCCTTTCACTACCCGGAAAAATGAACTGTCTACCCACAAGGGCTGCTTACTGTGGGGAAGCTGGGTGGTCATCCCCACGCCCCTAAGGGAACGGGTTCTCACCGCCCTACACG